>NW_027515763.1:0-71807 GCF_048772815.1 Callospermophilus lateralis | reverse complement strand
TTTTGACAGTTTATTCACTCCCATCTACTTCTGATACTCCATGTTTTGGACCTTTTAGCTGATGGTCTATTCATGTTTTGCAGTATTTTCTTCTTTCCTACTGAAAACTTTTTATTGAGATGTGTTCAGTTTCACTTATCATATTTTCTGTTCTAGTCCATTGTTAAGCTTACTCAGTGAAATTTTCAAGTATTGTATTTTTTGATTCTAGAATCCCATTTTTAAATAGTTTGCTGTACAGTGAGTTTCTGTTCATTTATTTTGTAACCATATTTTGCTTATAGTGTTTGAATATTTATAACTCTTTTAAAATTCTTTTCTTCTTATGTCAACATTGGTGTCATCTCTGTATGTTTGTATGGCATGCTTTATTCCTAATGGTTATATTTTTATTTCTCCATGTATCTAGTAATTTTTAATTTCATGTTGTAAATGTAGAAAATCTGTTGTAAAGTTTTGCTTTCTGTTAATTTCTGCAGAGTTTAGTTTCTGCTTTGATTAATAGTTTGGTAAATTTATTATTGAGGCTTTATTTACATAGATAATGGCCAAATTTTCCAACTAATTTTAACTTATTCTAAAATAAAATGAATTTTGGGATAGCTTATTGATAAAATTATTGACTTCTAAAGTGTGGACATTCTTAAAATACTTTACTTTTTTTAAGGTTTAGACTAAGTTCAAAATTTAGAAATCTGTTCACAGCAGCAATTTTTGCTTACAAGTTACAATAATACATATGCATGAGTGCTTTAATTTATTCCATAGAGCACTGTGCTAATGTCAGGGGTTCAGCTGAGTGCCTTTTGGTTTGTTTATTTTTGTTCTGATTCTTGGTCATCAGTTGTTTCCTTTATAAAGGCTGCCTTGCAAAATCAAGCTGTTTATCACGACTGGAATGAATGTAAGTAGGTTAAGTAAAAGTTTAAATCTGCTACTAGGAAACAAGTTTTTATATTGAGTAGCAGTGTCATTGTGTACATAAAAACTTTTTTATTGCTGCTTTTATGCGTTCAGTATTATAGGTGATAACAGTTTAAGAGCTGAAAGTGTGGTCTTTATTCTTAATTTGAGGCGACATATTATTTGGTGTTGATTCAAGAAACAATGTAACTTCCATTCCGTATGACACAGATTTATAAATATGATACTAGTATTAAGGTGAAGTTAGTAAGGTTAGGGAAGCTGAGCAAGTTGTACAAAAAATATGGAATTGAAGGTGAGCATTGTATTAGTGAGATTTGATTAAATGGACAAAAGGTAGAAACACTAAAGAACCATAAAATATTTATGACTGAAACCATGTAGGAGTATTAATCTGCCTTGTGATTACAGTTGGATGTAACCAAGAGTGTTTGAATGGTAAGGCACCAGAGTTCACTCCTTGAATGCAAGGTCTGTGATTCTTGTGCATCTCTGACCCTAGTGCCTATAATCCTCGCTAGATGATGACACTAACATGTGCCATTGTAAGAAAATTAATATATTTTTTTTTAGGGTTAGAAACACTGTTTACAATAAACACTTGTGGAACAGATTAGAATAAACATTCCTTTTCAGATTGAAGAATTTGAGATTCTGTTGACAGTGAAGTACTGAAAATGCTCATTTACCTCTTAAATCTGGGAGTAATGGGTTTTTGGAGAAGTATTTTAGGAAGATTACATTATAAGCAGGTGATGTATTATGAAATTGTGTTTTAGGATGATTAAGAGTGACTCTTGCTCAGGAGTTAAATAGATATGTCACAAAAGCCCAATGTAAAAAGTAACTCAGGAGATATAAGAAAAAAAATAATTATAAGGATGGTGGAGAAAGAAGCAAAGGGGAATCAAAGATGCTGCTAGTTTACAAATCTGGTTGACTTGGATGATTATAGTACTACTTGTGGTGTTAGAAATATTAATAAGGATTGATATTGTCCATAGGCATAGGAGGAATAAATGAAAGTTATTTGATGAATTTGGCTTTAGATATTGTGTATTTTAAGTGATGGCAAATTACTAAAAATAAATGCTTTCAGTAGAAATTTGGAGGCTCAGGATCCAAAATGCAGAATTGAATTTAAAACTGGGAATGTGCATTTGGAAATTTATTATCCATAGAGGACAAAATCACAAAACTAAACGAGCCATTCAGGGGTTACAACATAAAATCAGAGCACATAATGAAAGGCAGGTGCTTTCAGTTTTTAGGTTTTTTTTGGAAACAGAAGTGAAAGTATATAAAAGAGAGACCCAAAGTTTAAATCTGAGGGAGGCCAAGTGGTTCATAAGGTTTGATGCCTTAGTGCAGGGATGGGGGAAATATAGCCCATGGTTCATTGTCTATTTTCATAAATAAAACTTATTGAACACTGCCACTCCTACTTGTTTACATATTGTCTATGGTTGCTTTTGTGGTATAGTAGTAGAATTGAGGAGTTGGTATGGAGAGCAATTGAATTCTGATTGCCTAAAATATTTGCTGTGTGGTCCTTTACAGCAAAAGTTTGCTGACCTCTGCTATAGAAACGTAAGAAATGAAGAACAAGAGCATAGCCTTTATTTTATATATATATATATATATATATATATATATATATATATATATATATATAATGCTTTTGGTAACCGGAAATATTTATCCTGTGGACAAATATCCACTGAGAATGTGCTTTGTGTCTGACACTGGGTTTTGCTGGTATAATCTAGGAAGAGGCTGGGTAGCAGGAAATTAATTAACCAGTATGTAAATGGTCAAAAATGGAAATGGTGAATGTAGAATTTTATTTTATGAATCCAGAAATAAATGATTAGTAATTCAAAGTGTATATAAGGAAGAAATTTTTTTAAATGTAGGAAAAATATGAAAGGAATATTTTTACAGAGTTTCTCTGGAGAGGCAGAGTGTGTTGCCATTATAGGAATTAATGGTCTAAGACTTGAACACAGGGAGTACATGGGCCTCATTACAGGAAATGAATAGAATTGTTTGTGGAATTAAGTTAAGAATAGTGATTGCTTACACAGCTGTTTTTAAATAGCAAATTGTGTTAGGTAATCAGCAAAAATTCACTAAAATGTACTTGATAGTTATACAGAAACTGCTTTATTGGTACTGACTTATGGTCGTAATGGGTATTATAAAAACAAACAAAGAAACAAAAACCCTTTGTATGCAGTTTTCACACTGGTATAGCATTGTATCTTTTTTGTTTAATGTTTAAGTGCAATTGTAATATTTTCATCTTTTTTTCTAACCACCAAACCCAAATATAATTGCCTTGTTCAAGAAGAACAGCAGCAAGAACTTTATGAGCTCACAGAGCAATGAGGTGTACTCTTACTGAAAAGAGGAATATGTTTGATTGCTTTTCTGTCTTCCTTCTAGATAAAAATGGAATATTTTATTTGTGTGACTGGATTTAGGTCTTTCTAATTTATTTGTTTTTTGTTTGTTTCATGTAAGTGTATTTTGTTTGACTATATTTCCATCCTTTTTCTGACATTTGGATTTTCTTTGGACTCCATTTTAGGTTTTTTACTGACTTTTTAACAATGCCTCTGTCTTTTGTTTTGGTTAGCTTCTTTAGATTTTAAAATACATCATTAACTTTTCACAGACTATTGAGAGTTAATATTGTACAACTTCACATAAAATGCAGAAATCTTTTGACCTACGTGTCTGTTTACCTTATGGGTCCAGTTGCTCATCTCTATGCTGTTATTGCCTTGTGTATTATATTTAAAAGCATTGTGACTCCTATGAGATAATGTTATTTTCCCTTTAAACAGCTGTGTTTTAAAGACATTAAAAGGAGAAAGTCTTTTTACTTATTGATGCTTTTTTTTTCCTTACTCAAGATCCAGGTTTCCCTCCAATAACATTTTCTGTCAGCCTGAAGAACTTCTTTTAGTGTTTTTTGTACTGAAGTTAGTTGGGAATGAATTCTTAAGTATTCTTTTACTTGAAATTGTCATTATTTCACCTTTATTCTTGAAGGATACTTTTGCTCTCCCTGTTCTTCTGTCCATGCCCAACCCGATCTCCAAGCACTTTAAGGATGGTTTTGCCATATCTGTTAGCATCCACAGTTTCTGAAGACAAGTCTACAGTAATTTGAATTGTTCCTCTCTATGAAATATATCCCTTCCTAGTAATTTTTGAGTTTTCTCTTTAATTTTGGTTGTCAGCAATTTGATTATGATATGCCTGTGTTTGGTTTTCTTTGTATTTGACCTGTATGAGGTGGACTGAGTAGAGTCTTTAATGGGCAACTTTGTCACATTTGTAAATTTTCTGGGGGGTCATTATGAAAATATTTTTCCTACTCTGTTTTCTCTGTTCTGTCATTATTATCTTTGGCTAGCCTTTTAATATCTTCCCCTTAGGTCTCTGAAGCCCTGGTTATTTTAATCTTTTCTTCAGTTGAATAATTTCTGTTCATCTGTCATCAAATTCACTTATTCTTTTCCCTGTTGTGTCTCTTCTAGGAAATTTTATTTTAGATATTTAATTTGCTGTTTAAAAAATGTTTTTGTTTTCTTTTAGATTACTGTTCTTTTCATTCATTACCTTCCTGTGTCCTTTCCTCATTGAACACATTTATAGTATCTGTTTTTATGTCCTTGTTTAAAAATCTTAACCTATCATTTTGAACTTACCCTCTGTTGACTATCTTTTCCCTTGAGATTGAATCACATTTTTTACCAAGGAATTTTAAATATTATCAATGTTATTTGTGGAAATTTTGGTTTCTTTCAAAGGTTGTTTTCAAGGGTTTTTTTTTTATTTCTTTGTTTTAGTGAGCCTTTAATTTTGTTAAACTCAAATTCTAACTTGGCTGAGGATAGCACCTGCTCAGATCTCTGTCTATTTGTCTGTCCTCAGCTGCAAACTGGCTTGGGCCTGTCCTTTAATGTGGGCTTAAAGACTGGGGAAAATATATGCCAGAAATTTGGCTTTTTTTGGTGGGGGGTCTCTTTTTCCTTTTGGAATTCTGTCCTGACTTTTTGGTGATTGTGGCTGTCCTGGCTGGGTCCTCTTTTTCTTCAGGCCAGGAAGATAATGGATTTCCTGTTGTAATTGTAATAGCTTGGGGTTATGGATGCTTGCCTGCTGGACAAAGCTTTTGGAATGGGAAACTCACCTGTTCTGGTCTCTTAAGACCTATTAAAAAAAGGATTAACTGTGTTCCTCTCTTTCTCCCTCCTTCCCTCCTTCCCTCCCTCTCCCCCCTCCCTGCCCTCCAGGATTTATTGAAGCTATTTTTAGGAGCTTTCTGTACCATATTGAAAGCAGAGTTCTTCTCCTCACTTTTAGGATTTCCCCTACATCTTTGTAGTCTGTCCTTAAAGATAATACTCCTTTTAAAAATAATAATAATTATTTCACTCATTCTTGAAAATTTACTTAGATTGCTTGACATCATTGTTTTATTTTAGATATTTTGGGGGATGGGTAACAGGGATTGAATTTAGGGGCACCACTGAGCCACATCCCCTGACCGATTTTGTATTTTATTTAAAGACAGGATCTCACTAAGTTGCTTAGCGCCTTTCTGTTGCTGAGGCTGGCTTTGAACTCCCAATCCTTTTGTCTTCACTGCCCCAGCCTTTGGGATTACAGGTGTGCGCCACTGTGCCTGGCTGATTTCTTTTTTTTAAGCTTCCTTTTTTGTTTCTAAATTTTTATGACAGATTGTCATGTGAATGCACATCTGGCATTAGGTTGAAGCCCTGTCAGGAGACTTTCCTATTTTATTTTTTCATGTGTTTTTGGGCAAGTTTGGGGGAGGTTGCAAAATTTTAAATGAGAATTCCCCAAAGTCTGTGAACAACCAGTGGTTTTATGAGATATATTAAATAGTCTTGAACATAGTGTAAGAGAGATTTTCCTTTTAAATTCTCTTTAAAAAATGCAAATTTTTGTCCTCCTGAAATAATTACAGAACCACGGGAATTTGCAAAAAGATTTTGGGGAGAAGAATCGCGTACAGCCTTCACTCTCCCCCTTTAGCACTGACATTTTGCACAACTGTGGTACAATAACACAATTGAGACATTGGCGTTGGTACAAGCCATGGAGCATGATCTGACTTCATCAGCTGTGCGTGTGCCGGTGTGCCTGAGTGCAGTCCTGTGCAGGTTTGTGGAAAGACCACTGTCCCACCAAAGCACCCTTGTGCTGCTGCTTGGTAGCCGCATGTCCCTCACCCTGTTCCTAACTCCTGCAACCACTTATCTGTTTTCTTCTCTATAATTTTTTTGTTCTTAGACAATTAGATATATGGAATAATAAGTATGTAACTTTTGAAATAGCCTTTTTTTTAACATTCAACATAATTCTCTTTTATGACTTCTGAATTGGAAAAATGGGTTTAGTCTGTAATCAGTATGGTGTTTGAGTTAGCTGAGGCCTTTTTAAAATTTGTTGAAGTGTAACATGTATACAGAAGATTATAGAAATCATATGGAATCGTCATAGAAATGAATTGTCGTAGACTCCACTTGCACACTGTGTGAATGAGCCATTAAACTATGGCTTAGAAGGAGGAGGAACCAGCAATACCTCTAGGGTCTCCCGCTGCCCCAGCTTGGCACTCCCCAGCTTCTCCTCAGAGATCCCCACAATTAGAGATGACCTGCCTGGGTGAACTTGGCAGTTTTCATCATATACTCTTGAACCAGACTCCTTTTGCTCAGCTTTGTGTTTTGGAGATTCGCCCTACTGTGGCGCATTGATTTACAGTATTCTCTTGCAAGACTGAGCTTGTCATTCATTTTCATATTGATGGACATTGGGGTTGTTTTCAGTGTCGGGCTATTACACGTGGTGCAGTCATGGTCATTCTTGTGCCCGCCTTCAGGTGCATGTGTGAATGCATTCAGTGGAATTGCTGGGTCCTAGGGTGTGAGTATTACCTTAAGTTAGTATTGCTAGAAATTTTTTTCTGATTGATTAGACCAGTTAACACTCCTACCAGCAGTGAATGAGAATCCAGTTGCTTCTTTTCTTTAGAGGCCCACCTTTGGCATTATCAGTTTTTAAGATTTTATTTGTACTGAGAGCTGTGTACTAGAGCTGTGTACTGCTATGCCACAGTGGTCTTAATTGGCATTTTCTTGATGACTTGCCATCAGGCTGACTTCTTTTGTGACTACTCATCCAAGTCTTTTGCTCATTTACTCATTTATAGGAGGGTTTTCTGTTTATTTGCTTTCCCTAAAAATGCTGCAGATATGAGTTCCTTGTTGGATATGTGCATTGCAAGTATCTTCTCCCACTCCTCGGCTTACCTTATCACTCCAGCAATGGCGTCTTTTAAATAAAAGATGTTCTTAAATTTAAAATGTGAATTTTAAATTTAAAAAATCATAAAGGTTTTATGATTAGTGCTTTTTTCTTTATTTAAGTATTTCTTGCCTCCCCCAACATCTTGAGGACTTTTCCTAAGTCACCTTCTGGTGATAAAATTTCCTTTTACATTCCTGTGTTTCCATTAACATTAAACAAAGACCAGCTCAGAGATTTCCCAACACCCTGAGAGGCCTATGCCATGCTGGAGTCAGTGGTGTCTGTCGAGCAGGAGCCACTCAAAGGACGTCCCACGCACCAGGAAGCTGCCTCCGTGCACCTCATTTGTCAAAGGGAATGTCAAGTTCAGAAAGGGGAAGGAAGGCATTCCATAAATCACAGCTCTTCCACTTATAGGCAACAATGGAAGCAAAAAGTTCAGGAGGGCTGGGAATTATAACTAGGCGCCTGTCCCTTGCCCCTAGAAATTCCCAGCTCCATTTCCAGCAGGCAGCCACCGCAGGCCACAAGGACAAGGACCCTGAGGTCCCCTCTGCCAATTTGGTGACAATTGTCTTAGCTCCAGTGCGCTTTTCCTGGTGTGACCCAACAACAACAAGCAATTAGCATTTGTAGTATAGTTTGGAGTTTTCAAGTCAAACAGGAGGCATAAGGCTATATGGGATCCGCGTTGCACTTGATTTTCAGGTTCTAACTCAGACACTTAGTAGCTGCTAAGCTCAGTTTAGTCTCCCTGAGTTTCCATTTGTTCCTGTGGGGAATGGAATGATATGCCCATGTCTTATGGTAATTATGAAGATTTATTCTTATGAATTAGTGAAGAAACTTCCAGAGGGCCTGGAGGTTGTTTGCACATTCCTAATGGCCTCCAAATCACTACCCTTTCAGCTATTTCTTATGACTCAACCTTCATATAACAGCTTTCCCTCCAACCTGTGTATACCCTAGCAGAGTTGGGATATTGGGAGTGGAGTGTTGGGACTGGTGCCCCTGATTCAGGACTCACATGCCATGTTCTGACTGTGCCCTGTAGCTTATGGGTCACAAAGACCTCTTTGGTATTAAAGATGATGCACACACGCAGTTGGCTCAAGGGCTGATGTACCCATGGGGTGATTTAGGTGGTAGTAGGGACCACTGCAAAGTGTCTGCAGTGCAGAGGGTGCTAGCAAGGGACAGACCTAATGAAGCATGGGGTGAACAGGGTGGGGTGAGGCAGGGGCCCATCTTCACCTCCCAAGGAACAGAGCCCAGGGCTGGGAGACAGCAGGCACCCTACTCAATAGAGGTGTTGGGAGACAGCCCCGCTTGCTTTAAGAGAAAGTATGTTCATCCTTGATGACTGTCACTCTCCTTTCTCCAAATTGTGACACATCTCAGATCTTAAATAATATATTCCTGAAATGTTTGTTCACACCTTTCTGCTCACCCACATGCTTCTCAGGATTAGAGCCTTTTTCTTCCTAGAAGCAATGGAAACGTAATTTGATGGTAAAATACATGACTTCTTCTTTTTCTAGATGGTGGGGGAGCTTGCCTGAGGAAGTGGATGGCACTGCTGGCCCAGATCCGCTGGGGAGCCGGGTCCTGGTGCCAGGGAAGGGGCTCTCCCTCAGCCTGGCTGGGAGCTTAGCAGAACACTGACGAGGGCTGAATTGCTGTGAATGAGACTCCCATTTATTTCAAGCATTCTTTAAGCACAACAATTCTCTCATGGCTTGACATAATAATAGAAATATGTTATAGTTCATCCAAGATTTGTCTTTTGCTTTCTGCTTATAGATGTTTAAATTGCCTTGAAACCCCTTTTTTCCTCCTTCATTCTGCTTGATCATTAATGCACCTGTCTTCCTCCACTTTGTGTCCTGAAGGTTGAAGGAAAGGCCTCCTTGTTGAAAGGCAGTGTTGTGATTGGCATGTCCTTGGCCAAGGACAGATGTTTCTTTGAGAATTTAAACTAAAGGAATTCTAAGTTCTTGTTCCAATTCTGTGTTGTGTTTGGAGTCCTTTGGCTGGCAGGGTCCTCACTTCTTGCTGTCCCCAGGGTTTATCTTCTTGTCCCTGGCACGTTATCCCAGCACACTATCTCAGGAAGGTCTATGCTTATGATGGGAGGGTCATTTTCCGAGTACTCATATGTTTAAAATGCCCTTAATTGTCTTGATTGTGGACTGGTAGTTTGTTGGTAATGGAGTCCAGATTCCAATTCATTTGTTTTCAAGCCTTCGATGCAGGAACTGCCAACGAGGAGTCTTGTTGGTTTGATGACTGCACTTTGTCCTCTCCAGGAGTCACAGGAGGACCAGCTGGGGATGCCGTTGGTCTCCCCTGTCCTCCTGGATTTCTGGTTCTGAGACATGGAGGTGTCCTTGGAGCCATTCATCCTTGCTGTGGATTTGGCGAGGCTGCTCTTGCTCCAGAGAAGCAGGCTTTGCAGCTGTGCTGTTAGCAGCTGTTACCCACTGTGTCTGGGGCCTGGGGTCCAGAGTGCAGCCCATCTTTGGCTTTGCTGTGTCTGGGCCTGAGGCAAGGCAGGGCATCTGGGTGGGAGGGTGTGTGGAGGAGGCTTTCCTCCTGGCTGCTTGGAAGAAAAGAGGGAGGAAGAATCAGGGGTCAGACATAATCCCCAAGGACATGCCTCCAAGGACCCACTTCCTTCCACCAGCTCTCACCTGAAGTTTGTGCCCCTCCTGGTAGTGCATATCAGCCTCTGGTGGTTCTGGGTACTTGCTGCATGGTCATCCCTTATTGCACAGCCTCTCTCTGGCTCACTGCATGGCTCCCATTTGCTGTGTGGCCCCATCCCGTGGCCCCTTCACTTCCTATATGCCTCTCTCCAGGCACATTGCAGGACCCCCGTTCACGTGTTGCCCCACTCACATCTCCCCCATTCCATCCCCCCTTGCTGCAGGATACTTTCAGAGAACCTCTTTAGAGCACCAGTGCTCACCGGAAGCTTCCCTGTCTTCTTGCAGTGCCCAGTAGGTGGACAGCCACACCTCACCTGCGAGCTCCTGCTCCTCATCATGGCAGGACCCTGTCCCTCTGCCTCCCATGCACAGTGCAGATGGCAAATGAACAGTTCCTGGTCCAGGATGCCTCCTCCCAGTGGGTGTCAGCAGGGCCAGGGAGCCGAGTGGCATCATGTGTCAGCCGGAGCTCTGAGGCCAGCAGGCTTGTCTCTGGTGAGCAGCCTCAGCTCTCAGGGCCTTGGTTTCCTTTTCTGAGAACTCAAGGAAGGCCTGGTGGTGTCTTGGGTCCTGGCCGGCAAGTGCCTACAGAAGGCCTGCTGGCTGTCCGCTTGCCAGTCCTGCAGCCCCCTGGGACCAGCAGGCTTTTCCCTGAGGGGAGTCATCCGGGATGTTCAGGTGCCCCACATCTCCTGGGGGCCCTGGGATCCTGGGACACCTTCTCAGTGGTGACCCACTTGACTATTTGCATTTACCCTATTACGTTTGGAGCTGTCTAACTTCTGGTAGGGATGGGTTGGTTCACTCCTACTTGGGAGTTTTGTGGGCTTCGCCAAGTCAGGTGCTAAGGTGGAGGTGCCACTGGAGACTTGGATTCCAGCACAGTGGCAGGTCTGCAGGTGAGCACACCAGGTGCAAGCAGTTGTGTGTGTCACAACTGGGCAGGAAGTGCCCTGGGATCTCAGGGCAGTCCAGGGGATGTGGGGCATCTGTATATCCAGGAGGAGTCCCATTGGAAAAGACCTGCTGGTCTCAGGGGGCTGGAGAGCCTGGCAAGATGACGGCCACCCAGTGCTCTATAGGTAAGAATGACAGCTCCAATGGGGGAGGCCTGTGGCTCAGCCCCGGCTGCTGTTAGTACTCCCATGTGTAGGGATGATGGGCTGAATTTGGAATCCTCAGGGTCTGCCTAAGCACTGGCGTTTTATTCCAGGGGCAAAGTGAACTAGTAGCTGTTTTCAAAGTTGTCAGAACAGACAACAATAGAGTCTTTCTATTTTAGCGTCCTCTTCATTAGCATGCACAATGCGGAGGCCAGAGTTACTGAAGCAAAATCAACAACTTCTGATTAATTTGCAGAGCTCAACCATGGGATCCTTCTGAAATTGTTACCCAGTGCTGCTGCCTGACTGAGTCACCTTGTGGAAGGGCCCTTAATTGGGAACAGGCTCACACAGCAGCAGGGACAGCTACAGAGAAGGAATACCAGGGCCGAAGCACCAGAAAGCAGGTGGCAGCAAGAGACGAGAGCACTGACAGTCACGGTGACCCTATCTGTCTAGAAACACGTGTGCCGGAGGCCAGGGCTCAGAGGGAAAGGAAAAGCACATGACCACCTTTAGAAAACCAGGAAGGTTTCTTGCAGCAGCTGGCCTTGTTTATAATGCGCCTTGCTCTTCCAGGTTGCCCGCCTCTTGGTCTGGAGACCCTAAAGATCACAGACTTCCAGCTCCATGCCTCCACGGTGAAGCGCTACGGCCTGGGAGCGCATCGAGGGAGACTCAACATCCAGGTACCAGCCCTTCTGGTGCATTCTGCTTGCAACTCCGATGGCTCCAGTCACAGATGCGGCCAGGGTTCACTGAGCTCGGGTTGGATGCCATGCATGGCATTTAAAATCTGTTGGTCCGGGCTCTCACGACAAATGTGGCATCGCTGCGTAAATCTCACTGTGCAGAGAGCATGCTGAGATGCAGAGAGGGCGTGTCTTCTTCAAAGATGGCCTTTGGTAGAAGTAAGGTCCCTGGCACCTAGACCAGGTGGGTCTGCCTCCCTCTTGAGCTTGTCCCTCCACAGGCCCTCTGTCTGGGAGGAGCTGGAGCAAAGCGAAACAGGCCTAGGGACCTGCTTGTGGCTGAGGCGTGGGACAGAGAGGTGGTGGCACTGCTCCTCCTTGGCTCCCTGCCAATCTTATTCTCTTCTCATCTCCACTGTGCCCACCTCCTCCAGGCTGTTCAGTGACCTCAAAGGTCCCTCGAGGTCGAATCCTTAGTGCTTTCTGGGGCTGGGTGCATCCCGCCTTTCTTTCTTCCCTGAGGCTCCGGGGCCACTGTGACCTTGGCCCTCCATACTGTCAAGTGTCCCTCTCAAGTGATGGCCCCACACACTCTACACACCACATGGTTCTTGACTCCACACCTTTCCTCAGGTGGGTTTCTCTGCGTGGAACCTCTTTGCCTCTCACAGTAGAAATCCCCGCTGATCCCTGCTGTCCCTGCTCCAACAACTCTTGTGGCCTCTTAAGTCAGCCCACATGTATTCCCTCACAGTGTGGCAGTTGGAGGTCTCACTGGGTGAGGTCAAGGTGTGGGTGGGCTGGTTCCTTCTGGAGGCTCCGGAGCATGTGTTTCCTTCCCTGTCCCAGCACCCCGAGGCCGACCTGCTCCTGATTTGCGGCCTTTCTTTCTTGGGAGTCTGCAGGGCGGGCCGAGTCCTTGGGAGCAGCTGTCTCTCTGCTTCTCTCTTCTATTCACTTTTGAGGACCTTGTCGATTATTCTGGGCCTGTCCAGATGCTCCAGGACCCTCTCCCTCCCCTTCTGCAACCCAGATCCTATCTGTAGTCTCCATTCCTCCTTGCCATGTAGCCTGACATGTGCACGGGACATGGGTCTCTTGGGGGACACGATTTTGCCCACCTCTCTCGGGTGCCGTTCCCCGACCCTGGCTCCGGCTGGTCAGTTCTTCTCAATGAAACGTCTGATCTGTCCTGCCCTGTGTTGCTCTCTCCTGTTCCACATTTCATTTCTTTTTCCCCATCCGCTCTGTAAAGCGGATGCAGGTTCCAAAGCCTTATGCACAAGTGCCATCTTGCTCAGGTCCTTCCAACCGTGCTACACTCAGGGTAGTGACTTCTAAGTGGCAGTGTGGACCCCTGCGGTCATTGTAAGTGTGCTGTGCCAGAGGCCCCTTCCCAGGGAGTGCAGGGGCTCAGGGTTTTCTAAGACTTGAGCCCATCCAGATTGGTTTAGAAATACTCCTTTAAAAAAAACTGTGAAGAAACATTTGGTTTTATACAACTGGAAACTACAGAAAAAAAATGAATAAAATAAAAATAAAAACAACAACAACAAAAAACTCCTGTATTTTACACAGGAACTCTGAAAGGAGTTTGACCAGAAGTTCCCGCTGTCAATCCCTGAGTGCCCCAGGCACCTGGGGGCCTCCAAAGGGGAACCAGAGTCAGACCCAAGGGGTTAGATCCACATGGGAGCGTGGGGCTGTTTTGTGCATCGACAAGGGGGGCTCATCTGATGCCTTCGATGCTTTCTCTACAAATGAAGTTATCCTTTAAATAAAGGAGCCTATATTTATTCATGCTGTCTGCCATCAATGGCAAGGCCCTGTTGACCCTAAACTTGTAGGGCCTGGAGTGAGAAGGTGGGGTGCTGACCTGGAAGGACTGTCCACCAGCAGGCTAGATGGGCAGAGCATAGCAGCAAGAGTGCCAGGGTCAGACATGCTATGTTTGAGCTTGTCTTGGAATGATCACCTCATGTCTCTGAGCCTCAGTTGCCTCATCAGAAAAATGAGCCTCCTGAGCGTCCACAGGGTTGATTGAGCAGGGACAACAATTCTGAAGCATTTGCTGGGTTACCTCGTTCCTCTGCTGAACACGCCTGGTGGCTCCCAGCTGTTCTTTGAACAAACCCCCAGTTAGTCCCTGGGTGCCCGAGCCCTCTCGGTCTCTGTGTGTGTACCTGTCTCTGAATGTTTCTTTATGGTGTTATCTGAGCCATCCTCCATGAGAGGGGCCTGGTCTTCAGCTCCTCTCTCCCCGGATGCCCCAAAATAGTCCCTGAAGCACACAGAGAATGTGGCCAGAGAACTGGCTGACGTGGACAGAGTGCTCATGGCCTGCCTCACTGGGCTGTGCAGCAGGCCCCTGGTGGATGTGTCTTGTGCTCACTTCCTGGCCATCTTACCTCCTCCTTTGTCCTTTACTCATGAGAGACAGAGTGCAGGGAGCAACCAGGCTCCCCACCATGAGTGAGTCAGCAGAGCCCACTCCCCTGCCCTCCGTCAGGGTGGATGGAAGTCACATTTGTCTTTATGGGGATTTTTCTCTTCAGTGGTAGATTCTTTGCCCTGATGTCCCCTCACAAGAACATCTTGAGACCTGCTCTTAGAGTGTGAATGTGCTGCTTTAATGGCCAGGGCGAGGCCACCCATCCCTCAGCCTCTGGACACCACCTGTGCTACCTGGTGTTGGCCCCAGAGTGTGGAGATGGGCCAGCAGCAGGCTCGATTCCAACCCCCACAGCAAGTAGACTAGGTCGGGCCCCCGCTGGGGTTTGTACCTCCCCGTCAGCTCCATAAGCTTCGTGATTCCGCTGCCGCAGGTGCACAATTAAAGTCAATCCAAAAATACTTCTCCCCACACATCACGGTTTCAAATGCAACTTAAAAATAACTACATCTTGTCTCACATATGAGTATTTTGTAGGCGTGTCAAGCTAATGGGATTTTAAGTGCGAGAAACAGCAAGGTGTCAGAATTAGAAGTCGTATTTTAAATACATATTCTGTAGCGCTCGTGGGACGTGAGCATGTTGAGTGAAGCCCTGCATGGGCTCAGGGCTCTCTGGGCACACAGTGGCCACAGTCCAGGCTGGAGCACACAGAGGCACAGGCTGGGAGGCTCCAGTTAGCTGAGTGGCTTTAGTGAGATGCCCACCTCCTTGGAGACTCAGTGTCACCATCAGGAAAGCACGGGTCCCACCTCTGACTCTGTCCTGGTAGTGTGAGGACAAAGAGGAGTAAAGAAGGAGATTTGTCCCTCCGAGGCCTTGTTCATACTCTCAGGGGACCTTGCAGAGTGCCTCCTCTGGCCAGGCACAGAAAGCTCCTGCTGACTGCCCACCTTCCAGAGGCTTTGATTGTGACAGGGAGACCCTGAGAGGTGTCCACACTGTGCTCAGTACCTTGCATATGTGGCTTCATTTATTTCTCAACAGGAGGGACAGGGTGCTCAAGTGACTCAGCTAGGATTTCCCAGGAGGGGTAGATTATGAATCCCAGCAGCTTGAAACCTCCATTTGTTGCCCAGCCAGTGCCATAAAGCTGCTTCCCACGGTGGCAGCTGGGGTGTTCCAGCTACAACATCTGGAATGATGGCTTGTCTGTGTTCCTCTCTTTTCTGACAGGGAGCACATGTAGATGTACTCATCTGTCCCCTGGCCAGGTGATGAGCCCCTTGCCAATCATGTGCATCCTGCTTTCTTGGGTCCTCCTGCACAGTGTCCATGCAGTGTCTGCACACGTGCTTCACACGGGCTTTGGGACAGTTGCTGCCATGCATATGGGTTCCATAGCGACAGTGGAGCTGTCCTGAAGGAGGGTCAGCTGTCATTGACACACTTTCTTCTATGTGATTGGCAGACGCAGGAATGATGTCATCATGACACACACAAGTAGCATTGGTTCATGTGTGATTTTTGCTACTATAGCCATCGTTTGATGTTGTGGGGGTTTGGTTCCAGCCCCCCACTCTTTGGATTCCAAAATCCATAGCTACTCAAGTCCCTTAAATAACGGCTGTGTTTGCATGCAACCCACCATATCCTCCCATATATTTTAAATCCTCTCTAGATGACTTGCAATACCCAATACAGTGTAAATGCAGGCTCCATGGTTGTTATTCTGCATTGTTTAAGGAGTAATGATAAGAAACATGTATGTGTTCAGCACAAACACAAATCCTGATTCGGAAGGGTTTTGATTCATGGTTGGTGGAATCGGCCGGAAGGCCCAGTGTGCAGTAATGTTGGTGGGACCAAGTCCCAGCCCCTGAGCATGGAGTGCACTAGCCTGGGCGAGTGCAGAGTCTGCAGAGAACAAGGTCCTGCAGGATCCTCTCACCTCTTGTTCCTCTGACCCAGAGTGGCCATGTGCTGCCTTGTGTTCTGATCCTTTGTAAGCATTGTCCTTGTCCCTGCAGCTCAGCAGCTCCACTCTGCCTTCTGCCCCTTCCCTCACCTGCCTGTGCTGTTTGTTTGCTTCTCTAAAGCCGAATCCTATCATGATTGCTGCATTCTACCTGTCTAAACTGTGCTAATATTGTTAGAATTGATTGTTTTTGAGTCTTCTGATTATGGAGCTGCGTGGATTTTTGGAAGGTCTGGCTATTACCTGGTTTTCTCCATGTACTTGGTTTTTGTGGTGCAAGATATTGCAGACTGTGACCTTTTACTGGAAAGCATCTGCCAAGGTGTAGCAGAAGCACCTCCCTCTTCTGCCCTCATTTTAAGCAGAGGACTTTGAAAGAATCCTCCTAGCTCAGCTTACAGCTTCCTTTTTTTCCAAGTAGACTTTTACTTGTGTTAATTTAATAATATAAGCTCAGAGAGGACACCAGGACAAGATAGATTTTCCAGGAATTTCAGGAGAGAGTCAGGCAGGCGGAAAGTGAAGGCTGTCCTCTCCCTATGATTACTCTTCCAGTGTGCACAGGACCGTCTATACTCAGTCCTGAGAGGAGGCTTGATCTCATGTAGAAAGCATCAGTGGGCTCTCCTGCTCTGGAAGCCGCAGATTGGAAATTGACATTCCGAGTCTCCAGGAGAGCACGTTGACAATTGCCTCTGAATTGCTTCCAGTCACTGTGCAGAGGTAGCCCGGTAGTTAGATGGGTTGTCTAATGGCAGCTCTTCACCTGTTCCCTTCCCAGAGCATCCTCTGAGGACCCACTTTCCATGCTTGTACTCTAAGGCAGGGGGTTCATAGGTAGCGCCCCCTGCTCAGTGAGGTGTCTCACAACTGCCAGGGTGCTGGGGCTTCCTTAGCTGGAGATTTCTGAGCTTCCTGCCTTGGCTGTTTTGAAGGGCTGGTTTCTATCTCCCTTGTAAGTCTTCAAGGTTATGGTTGGGAGAACCCAACCCAGGAGCAAAGGAACTCTGAACAAGTGCCCGGGGCAGGTATCCCTAGGTTCCTGCCTACAGCTGAGACTGTAAGAAAGCTGGTGCTCGGACCAGAGCTGGGAGGGAGGGGCCAGTGCTTAGAGTCCCGAGACGGAAGGTGGCACCACATTCACACCTCCCGCTGTCTCTGTGATGGTCTGGCTGCCATGTCGGACACTTGGTGGCCCCCATCTTGAGTTTTAGAGAACGCTCAGTTTGGCCTCACGTTGTTCCTTTTTCCTGAACTGTCTGGATATAATAGAACCTCTCTCTCCCTCCACCCTGGTATCAGCATGGCTTCTCTCTGGTCCTTTAAGGGACATCTCCAGAACACCTGGATGCTGGTGTTGGGACCCAATTCCAGCACTCTGATCTCTTTTCACCTGAAATGAAGGGTAAGCCTTGAATGTACCCCATGCCTGTGGCTTCCTGGGTGCCTTCTGTTCCTGACGACAGGAACTCAGCTTTAGAATAGGGAACCAACAGAGTTTTATCCTGCGGTTGGAGTTCATGTGCCTGGGCACAGCCCACACTTGGCCCGGCTGTACCTGGGGCCCCCTGGCCAAGGTGGCGACTATGCCTCATCTGGTGGGAAGAACCTGGAGTCATTTTCTCAGCTTTGCCCCTGCAGGTCCTGTGCCTGCCGACGCTGGACCCTCCACCAAGTCCTGGACCCTAAAGCCTGCCCGGACCTTCGACCTTCCTCACTCTCTAAGCTCAGCCTCCTTTTGGTTTCTGCCTGCACAGACCTCGCTGTGACTCAGCAAGTCCTTCTGAGGGGCTAGTAGGGGCAGGGCTGCGGAGGCAAAGCGGCGGCTGTCGTTTTTGAGTCTGGGAATGTTGCATCTTTTCTGATAAAGGGCCTTTGTTCTACATCTGGCTTCAAGCAACAGTCTAGGAGACAGTTTGGGTGCCAAAACCCTGGAATTTTTGATATTTGGATTTTTATGAAAATAGCAGCACCAAATGCTTAAAATTGGACTGCCCCAGAAAACTAAAAATGTGTGTTTACCGAAATGATGACAGTGTGCTGCTCTTGTTTCTTACAGTGGAGGTCCAAGGGCCCAGAGCCCGGAGCCTTGACCTGTGGTCATGGACTGTGAAGGAACCACAGGTACCTGGCCCAGGCGTAGCCCCTATTCTGCTTACCACGGGAGTTTTTCTTTAGTATGTCACTGAATGTCTTGAAATTAGTACTTCGTATAGCCTTCAATATCCCCAGAGGGAAAGCCCTGCTTTAGAGATGCGGAAGCCCAAGTCAGAGGCTGAGGAGCCGCCCTCTTCCACAGCCACTAAGCACAGAGCTGAGACTCAACACCAAGACCCCTGGGATGGAATGCAGTCCCTCTAGCTTCACATATTTATAACCAACTGATTTTTGAAAGAGCAAGAACGTATGTATTGAAGGAAAGCCTCTTTAGTAAGTGGTGCTGGGAAAGCGGGATATGCATATACAGAAGAAAGAAAGTAGACCTCTATCTTTTACCATATACAAAAATCAACCCAAAAGGCTCAAGAGCTTAAATGTGAGGCCTGGCACCGTGAAACCACTAGAAGGAAGGGGAAATATTTAAGGACACTAGTCTGGGCAGAGATGTTTTGGGCTATGACCCCCAATAGCATAGGCAACAAAAGCAAAAATTGACAAATGGGTTTATATCAAACTAAAAATCTTCTGTACAGGGATCCATCAAGAGGGAAGAGTTCATCTGCAGAATGGGAGAAAACAATTGCAAACTATTCATCCCAAACAGGATTGATTTCCAGAATATATAAGGATCTCAAGTAACTCAATAGCAAAACAAAAACAACAAACAACAAACAACCCCCACAAAAAAACAAATAACCCAATTAAAAATGGAGTGAATGGCCTCAATAGCTATTTCTCCAAAGAAGAGACATAAATGACCAGCACCATACATGAAACATGCTCAGTCAGCATCACTAATCAACAGGGAAATGCAAGTCAAAACTGCAAAGAGATACTATCTCACCTCAGTTAGAGGGGCTGTTATTCAAAAAGGTGAGCATTAACAGATGCTGGTGAGCTTGCAGAGAAGGGGAGTTCTCATCGCTGTTGGCAGGAATGTAAATTGGTGCAGGTGTTAAGGAAAATAGCATGGAGATTCCTCCAAAAACAACCACATGACCTAGCGGTCTTACTGCTGTATGTGCATGCCGAAGGCACCGAAGTCAGCACGTCTAAGAGATATTTGCGCTCTCCTGCTTATTGTGGCACTGTTTATCACAGCCAAGGAGATGGAATCAACCTGAGTGACCATCTACAGGTGAATGGATAAAGAAGTGTGGTATATACTCAGTGGAATATTATTCAGCCATAAAAGGATGTTGTTTCCAGAAACATGGATAGAACTGGAGGATGTGTGTTAAGTGAAATGAATCAGGCATTCATTTCAAATAGACAAATACTGAAGGAAAGCCTCTTTAATAAGTGGTGCTGGGAAAGTGGGATATGCATATACAGAAGACAGTAAGTAGACCTTTATCTTTTACCATGTACAAAAATCAACTGAAAAGGCTCAAAAGCTTAAATGTAAGGCCTGGCACTGTGAAACCACTCGAAGAAAATTCCACAGACACATACTGCATGGTCTTGGAAGCTAAAAAGTTGAGGTTGAAGAAGTAGAGAGTAGAATAGTGGTTACCAGAGGCTGGCAAGGGAGTGGGGAAGAGAGAGATGGAGCGAGGATGGTGAACGGGTGCAGGTGTGCTGTCGAATGGGAGAATCACTTCTGATGATCTGTAGCACTGAAAGATGCCTGTGGTTTTCAACAGTTAATTGATTATTTCAAAATAGCTTCTTGAGAGGATTTTAACGCTCCTGTTACAAAGAAATGGTATGTGAAGTTTTAGATTTGCCAATTACCATGATCTGATCCTTGTACATTGTATATAGATACTAACATGTCACTCTGGACCCCATAAATAGATGTATAATTACTACATTATACATATATCATAATTAAATTAAAAACCAGTCAATTAAAATTAAAAAGTATATAAAATGAATGTAAGAATAATGTAATAAATGAGGTGAGATGATGAAGGGGGTAAAGGAAGAGGCTACAGGAAGTAGAAATCACGATTTCACTGTCTGTAGTAAGAAGTTAAAAGAAAGTTTCTAAAAAAAATACAGAAATAACTATGCTACATAAAAGGCATGGCTACTAAATCAACCACTAAAAGATTAAACCTTTAAAATTTCCAGAGGCAATTTGCACATCGAGCAAAGAAAACATGTCAATTGCTAAAATAAAATAAAAGCTAAAATATCTATATATTATTTATACATAATATATAATATAATTATATGTATTTTAAAAAAACAAAAGCTAAAAGCAACAATAAAAATAGACAAGAAAAATTGATGACTTAGTGAATATCTGTCAGTGGACTAAATTCACCTAGTAATAGAAGGAAACTGATTTGTCATCAAATGAATGTGACCCCAGGCCACAGTAGAAGTGGACCTCAGAAAAGATGAATCGTGCCTGTACCCACAAGGGCTTCTATTTCTTGGGTGCTTATTCGTGCCAGGACTGTGAGAAGTTTTTACCTGTGATTGGTGTCTCCAGCCCAACGGTTCTATCATGTAGATTCCATTGCTGACCCTAGTTTAGGGACAGGTAAATGCAATGGGAGACACTCAGACGTGAACTGTTGAACCAGGACTTGAACTGGGACAGCATGGACGGCAAGGGGCATTCCATGTGGAGCCGCCTCCCTGGAGTGCAGGGAGCCTGGCCTTTCTTTCCATGAATTGCTGGGAAGTGAACCATTGATGGTTTGTTCTGAGAATTCAACTTATCCCACAGTTATCCAATCTTAATGGCCAAAGTGTTTCTCTGATTTTAGTTGAATTGAGTTAGAATGTTGATGTAAAAATATTCTTTAGTTTTTTTTTCAATTAGTATATTTCTGTCCTTATGTTTCCTTTTATAAAACAATTAACAAATGGTTTATGGTGTATTTAATAGATTTCGTTTTTCAGCATTTTTAATTTCCAGCTCTGGATCTATACTGGTTTTCTGGGCCAATGCAAGGAAATAATTAATATAATTGTTTTGAGGTTTAAAAAACATCTATAAAACCTGTAAGTATTTCTTTTTATCTGACTTGACTGATGATTGAGGTCTGAATTGGGACGAGGTGTTTTGCTAATTTGCAGAAGGATCAACTGATTTGTACCTGGTCAGTTTTATAGGTTTATCACAGAGATTTATGGAAGGCAGACAATTCAGATGGCATTATGGCCATTTGATGGCAGATTAGTTACTCAACTGTACTAATCAGATGTCACATCTAACTTTTTTAAGTAACCCTACCACCACCCCCCAAAGTGGTAGCTTGTCAGTAACCTGTAAAGTTTCAGCCATTGCTTCTAATTTTTTTTCTCAAAAATATTTTAAAATAAGCATCATTTTATTTTCTGTCTGGATAGCCCTGGGCTACATCTGCAGAGGAGCAGCTGTAAGTCAATTATCTTAGAACTGCTAAATAGTTACATTCACTTGGATATGACTTTTTAATTTGCTTCCAGATGTTTTTGCATTGCTTCTCATGAAAATGAGACAGGAACAGTGCAGACCAATGGCTTCACTGAAGCAGAGGATTTGGGAATGTACCATTTTCTGTACAGACAATACAGCAAAACACCTTGAGTAATGCCTAGCACACAGTAGGTTCTCTGTAGACACCTGGAACATCAAAGAAAAACAAAAGCCTTCCTGCCTGCCACTCTGGATAGCTACATATCCCTTCGTTTTGCTTTTTGAAGTTAAAAAGTATGTTTAACAGTTTTGTTAGAAAGTAGAAAATCCAAGTGTTGAAATGATTATAACAAAAAACTGGGTTCCTGTCCAATGCACTCCCCATTCCATACCACCAGTGACAGTCCTTAAGCTCTGTGGATGGGACAACTTCTTTAAACTTTTTATTTCTTTGGGAAATTTAATCTTTATTTTGAAATAATATGAGCAGAGTGACATGTAATCATTTGTGAATTTTTGACTATGTCTTTTGGATTCTTACCATGCAGAATGAGGCTGTCAGTTCATTTTTTAATCATTCTCTTGCCCCTCTTTAATGCTGCCAATCAAATTCTATCTTAGTATTTGAGTTGATCCACATTCAAGGTATTTATTATTATAACAGTATAAATATGACTTTTTTAACTTAATCAAGAAGTATCATACTTTTGAGCCTAGAAAAAGTCATTTCGTATTTCTAGACATTTTGTTTTCCTAGGACTACCTCAATTTTTTAAAAAAAAAATCTCTCCATACCTTTATAATGACTGGGTCCTGTAAACACCTGGCAATATAATTTTCTACAAGGTCAAAACTGTTGAATAATTTTTAGTTCTGCTTTTATTTTTTATGTTTCTGTAGACATCCCCCAAGGAGCCCTTGCCTGCTGCATTCTGAGCAGATTCCTCTTGGGTCTTCTGCATAGATAGCTACTGCCTTGGAACTTCCTTCACCATCATTCTGAGAACTCTCCTATGTTGAAGCTCTTGATTTCTGGATCCCATTGATTCCTCTTTCTTGTTTTCTGCCTTATTTTTGTGGAGTGCATCCTTGAGTAGCTTCATGGAAGTGGTGCATGAATCTATTTTACTATCACAACTGATTGGTTTTGCTGAACATAAAATTCTAGGGTGAAAAATCTTTTTGAGAATTCAGAATTTTGAAGGCCTGGTCTCTCTAATCTTGCAGCTTCAGATGCTGCTGTTGGGAATTCTGGTACCATCTTTATTCCTCTTTAGTTTTATATGCATTTGCTTTGCTACTTATTTCTTCTTTGGTAGCTTTTAAAATCTCCTCTTTATTTCTGATATTTTGAAGTTTCATAATGACATGCTGTGTTCTTTTGTTAGCATTTTGGAGACTTAAATCTTTCAGATATGGGAAATGATCTTATAGTTTTTTATTTGGCACATCCCCCCCCCCCCAAGATTCTTCTTGATTTTTTTTCTCACTGCTTTTCTTTCTTTCCTATTGTCTATTTCTGTGCTTATGTTTTTGTGAGATTTTTCCAATTTTCTCTTTATGGCTTTTACAAATTTTAACCTTTCCAATCCTAATTTCCAAGACCCCTTCTTGTTCATTGCTTTTTCTTTCTCTGTTCTTGTTTTAGGCAGGCAAGATGTTCTTTCTGGAGACGTGAAGAACAGTTTATCTGACGTTTTCTTCTATCCTCTGTCATAGTTTTGTTTGTTTGTTTATTTTTGTTATAAGCATGACTGCATAGTTTTCTAGCTGAGTTGAGAGAGGGAGCTGGTGCATTTTACTCTCATTTTGCTGATAACCCCTGAGACCTTCACAGATTCCCTGCCTTCCCCTGTGCCTAGTACACCCAAATCCAGAGGCTCTTTGGTTTGCTTTTTATTAGAAAGATTAAAAAAGAATTTAAATTCTTTGTGGAGTGAGGGTAAGGATGTAGGGCTCTAATTGTTTTCTGACATGCATTAGAAAGCAATCCCCTGTTTCAGTCCCAGGTCACCTTCGAAAGACACCTTGAAATGTAAGTTCTGAGCTTTTCTAAAGTTTAGGTGGCTTGCTTCTCCATGTGCTGCTTAGAGGTTTGCATTCCTTCTCCTCTGGAGTCATCCAGGATTCTTCCATTTGATCTCAGATATTCATGTAGTGTAATTTAGGGATTATAAATGCCTTCTATTTTTTGCCAGAGTTTGAGGTTCTATTTCTATATCTTTTTTTCTTTGCGAGGAAAATCGAGAAAAGAACACGGAAAAAAAATAAGATATTTCCTCCATCCTCTCGAAGCGGAGAAATTCTATTTGGTTGATCTTAAATAGATAATGTCAGTTTTTCTCTTTGTTATAGTCTTAGTGACTGCCACATTTATCTTTCATAAAACTTACTCTGTTAGGTGCATTAATTCTTTAAGGTAAAGAAATGATGCACATAACTTCATCACCTTGAGAAAATTACATTAATCCTCAGTTAATTTGCTGCTATAGTAGAATGAATCTTACAGTGTTAAATCATACATTTAAGAATCAAACTTTTTATTTCAACAACTCTTAATTAAAATTTCTCCTAAATTTTTCAAGTATTTCCCTGTATTATTAACCAGAAAGGGACAAATGTGCTGTCTTCCTGGTTCCTCACAGGCATCTTATAAATATTGCATGTTGCAGTGTGGCACAATTTGGTGACATCTCTGAGGCTGGTACCTCCTCTTTCATTAATTCTATCAGGTGCTTGTCCTTTAAGTTCAGTAATTGATTTTAAGGAGGTGGCTGTCACCTTGCAATGAGTCATCTTCAGGCAGGGCTCTCCATTCCCCTGACACTGAACTGCATTTAATTGACTGGTGTCTTCAGAAAGAACTGAGATTGGCAGCGGAGGCAAAATCTCCTAGCTAACAAACCAGGAACCTTAAATTTAATTGCAAATTCTGTTCAGTAGATGTTGATTTAATAGCTGAGGATAGCTCTTCCATCCAGGCTTCTGGGATTCCATATTGTAAACATCTCAAGCCACAGGGCGGCTCTGTGCTAGTTGACTTTGCCTTAGGCCAGGATTATACAACCTTGGCCTCCTGGACATTTAGGCCAGGCTGTTTAGCATGGTGGCAGTTTTCCTGTGCACTGTAGGATGTGACTGTGGAATGTCCAACAAGCATCCCTGGCTTCTACCCAGTGGAGGCAGGGACACCCCCACTCCCAGTAGGGACAGTCAAAAATGATTCCAGACATTTCCAAACACCCCAGAGGGGCAGCATTGGACTCCTGTGAAGGACTTTAATGTTATGGGTCTCCTTTTTCTTCAAGTTCTGTATAATTCTGTTCTGGGTGTTTGAAGTTGTAGAAAATATGACAGAAGTTAACTGGAATTAGTTGCAGAATTCCCTGGAATTTTGTGAAACTTGAGAAAATTCATAAACCATCCACATTTCCACATTTTGCCAGGGCTAACTGAATTACACTGCTTTAAATATTTTGATAAGTAATGTTTATGGAGTACAAACTCTGAGCTCACCCTATGTGCCAGACCCAGTTGTAAACACAACCAACATCCTCAGGGAAAAATGATCATTGCTTCCATACCGACAGAGGGAGAAACCAAGGCTCAAGTTGGGGCCTACTGCATTTAAGTGGCCAAGTTAGGATTCCTGGCCGGCCAGGTAGGGGGACCTCAGAGCCAGAGCTCTGTGTGATGGCTAATTTGAAGATGGCAGTATGAGTAGACTAATTCATCTGCCAACCAGAGGACAGGGCTTCACACATTGTTCACTTTTATGTCCCTGTTCCCTGGACCAATATTTGACGTATGGCAGAGGCATAGTGAAGGTTTGCTTTGCTAAATGAATGGGACCATTCTAAACTGCAGTCTCGCCTGTGGTTGATGAGGAAAGGGGAGTCACAACAAACAGTAAGTGCATGTTAGGGCTTCATGAGAGGAGCTGAGTTGTGATATTGTAGGTCATTAATGTGTTGCAAATATCTGTCATTAGCAGGGTAATTACCTTCCAGTGCAGAAAGGAAGCAGGGGAATAATTACAGCCCTCCGGCTGGATTCTGGGCCTCCTTGCTGGATGGCGGGCTGGGAGCTGAGATGCTGTGCTGAGTAGAGGCCCCACCACTTCCTAAGAATTAGCATGTCACCAGTACATGGGAGCATTTGTGACACACACGTGATAAGAGCAGACTTTCTCTGACGGTTCTCAAAGGCAGAACCTGCAGCCCCTCGGGGTCCTCACAGACATCTCCAAGGCCATCTGGTTATGAAGAGTGTGGGTTTCTGTTGACAAGCAGCTTCTGACGCTGGCCCTCATGTGAGGCGTCAGTGCTGTGTTTGTACTCCAGCATTTGCCCTCAGAGTTCACGGAGGTGGGTGTCAGGGTGGCCTGGGACTGCGCAGGCCGCAGGGTGGTCCTGATACAAAGCCTCTGTTGGTTCATAGGAACCCTTGGCCGTGATGTCACTGTACGGTGAACTGCACCTTCCTGATGCCCATTAAAAGTCAGGCCCTGTGCAGAATTGGAGTCGAGGCAGGGAGCGTGAGCTGACCTGCCATTCTCTTTCCAGACATCTCATTCATTAGGTCCTTGAGAAACAGCCATGGAGAAGCAGAGTCATATAGCAGTGTTTTGTAACAATGGCACCAAGCGAGGGAAGGCCTTTCGCTCCAAGACGGAAGCCATGTCTCCATCAAGCACCGGGTGTCATCCGGACACAGGCCAGATCCAACTGAAGATGAGATCACAAGATTGCTCTCATTTACTGTGGTCATTGAGGTAGTGAACAATGGGCCAAAGAATTAACAGTTAATTATTTAATAGAAAAACATGTGCATCTGCTGTGAGAATTGAGCCTTTAAGCTGCATGAGTATACTGCCTTGTAAAGGGAGATCTGCTTGCTAGAGTTGATTGCTAGACGGGGTGACCACCCATCCCAATATCCTGGGACACAGGAAGTTTTCAATTTATCAACCAGGACAGCCCCAAGCAAACCAGCACATGGTGGCCTCTCTCTGGTTAGACCACATCTCAGTCAGCAGAATCAGGGGAACAGAGCATTTGGGGAGTTTGGTAAGGGGAGTCTGTTGGGAAGACAGCTTTAGGTACCAAGGTCTGGAGTTTGTCCCTGTAACTAGGGTGTCTCTGAAGAATCAGCTGTTTTTCAGCATATGGGATGTGCCCCGAAGGAGACAGGAGCCAAAGCTCCGTCTGAGACAGTCGGGCTTGTAGACTGAGGCAGCTGGGGCTTCAGATGGGAGCACGCTGTTCCAACTAGCTTAAGAGAAAAAAGTGGGCTGATGTCAAATCTTAGGAGCGGGTCTGATTTTGGCTTCAGGTTAGGGTAGGTCTACTGTCTCAGGGCCTTCTAGGTCAGGGCTCACTTGGTCTCTTGCAGACAGGCAGGTGGCCACTGATGACCAAAGTCATCCTCTCTTCAGAGAGATTCCAGTAGGAGAGACTCCTCAGCTCTGGGCTAAGAGACTTCTGGTGGCCCCGTGTGGATCCTGGGATCACTGGGCCCAGTGACTGTGGCCAGAACAAGTGTGTTAACTGGCTGGCCTGAGTCACATGGCAGGGCAGCTCCCTCAGAACTCACAGGGAAAGGGATTCTTTTGCCCACAGAGGGAATTTGGGGATGGACAACTGGGATGCCAATTGCTCTGTGTGCACTCATTACTTCAGTGCGTGGCTCCTAGTAGAGCCTCAATTAAAACCTTGGCCAGTCAGAAGAAATGGACAGGAAAGAAGAATTTTTTTCAGGATAGGGAGACTGAAAGTTGTGCAAACTCGCCGTGGCTTTGAGACAGTTCTGGAACTTGTACCTGAACCTTTCAGCAAACTGATTAGTCTTAAGGAAGGAAGAATATCCCAGACACAAAGTTCTTTTGTACTGGAGGCTCTCAGTTTTTCTTCACTCCTTTTCACAACCTTGAAGGCAGAACTTGTGTTGGAAAACAAAGGGGGCTTTCAAGTCCTTTGGAAAGAGGCCCCAGAGACTGGGGCAGGGTGTGGAATAGCTCTCAGCACACAGCTCTGGTTAGGTTCACTGTAGATGACTGGGTAGGTTTGGTGGAAATTAATGCAAAAAATACATGCTTCTCGTTTGCTTTGAAATCTTTGAAATCTACAGGTTTGGAATTCAAAGGGAAGGCAGAAGGACTTCTTGGAACCAGAAGGACCGGCATGTTCTCAACTGTGTGACCTGGACAGGCCACGTCACTTCCCAGAGCCTTCGTCTTCTCTACTTTAAATGGGTAAGCAGTGCCCGATTTGGAGATGGCTCTGAGGATGTACCTGGTGCCTGAGAGGACTTCCTCAGCTCAGTTCTGGGCACTGCTGTTGTTAGGACGTGGGACGGTTAGACAGGCTGCCACTGCCTGCTGTCCTCAGTCCCAACAGACTAGCAACAAAGGCTTCTGTTTACTGTACACCACCCGTGGGCCAAACGCCGGTCATTTAAGGCTGTCGCCTCCTGTCCTCCTCAGAGCACCCCTGCAAGGCGTGGTTGCTTTGGGTCCTTTTCCATAGGAGGAAATGGGCATAGACCAAGTAACTTGGCCAAGCTTACGCAGCCAGTGGGGGTCGAGTGGCAGGTTGAGTGGAGAAGTTTGCACAGGCTGCGGGTTCCTGAGGGCTCTGAGGCCCAGGCCCTGCCCACCTGCTTTGTAATCAGGATGCACTCCGGAGCACACCAGGACCCCAGAGGAGCTCAGCTCTGTGACTCAAGGCCTTCGCACCGCTCTGTAAGTGGGTGTGTCTGTTCCATCCCACATGGTGATGCCATGGGGCCTCTCAGGTCCTGCGGTCAGGGGTCCGAGGCTGGATCTCATGTCCAGCTGTGTAGATCCAGTCAGTGCCTCATTGCTCAGCCCTTATGCAACCCAATAGGGTAGATTCAGGTTATAACCAAAGCCAGGGTCCCACTCTCCTGTACCCCCACATCCTGCTTTCTGCTGGTCCACCTGGTGAGCAGCCCCAGGGGTTCCATCCACCAACTTGGTCACTCACTCCACCAGAGAGCTCATGGCTGTGTTGAGCCTTTGCCACTGTGAAGTTGCTGACCTGTGAGGGTTGCCATGTTGGGCTGGGGTGGGGAGGGCCCTTGGGGGCCTGAGGAGAGGGCAGAGACTTCATCTGAGTCACCCCTGCATCCCTCTTGTATGAGACCCATATCATTCATTCATTCCATAAACATGACGGGTGCTTAATCTGTGTACAGGCACTGAGCTAAGGACCTGTGTAATACTTAAGAAATAATCACTTGATTATTTAACTCTTTAATGGTTTATGGGCTTTTTACCAAATGTGCTTGGCCCAGCAGGTGCTTAATGCCTATTTGATTCATTAATTACTAATCTCCAGACTTTTAACCATATGTGCCTGGCATCGTGCCTGCATATCTTAACTGTGCAAGCAGTAAATTGAATAGACAAAATTTTCTTAGAGATCCTGCACCTAATCTCCATCATGTTGGCCTAGGAACTGGAAGTTGGAGTGAACCACAGAGTAGGAGGATTAAGCTGGGGACAGCGTTTCTCTGCCGAGTGTGCGTGTGTACCTGACTGTGCAGGTGTGAGTTGCGAGTGTGTGCATGCACCTCTCTGTCAACAGGGCACAAGCAGATCTTCCTCACCCTGAAGCTGCCACCTTACCTTGTCCTCACCGAAGTCAGTCCAGAACAACTGGCAAGTCAGTGTGGAGCTGGCCAGCCCCGTTGCTCAGCTCAAGGCCCAGGACACGGGGAGTGGGCAGATTCAGCAGCCAGTGTTGCCTTTGACCATCCCTAGGAGTTCCTGCCCAGGAAGTTTCTTCACTGGGAACCAAAAGGGAACCCCCAGGGTCAGCTCCTAGCAATCAAACCCAAAACACTTCTGCCAAGTGGGGCCCACGCGGAAGTATCCTGCTTCGGCCTTGAGTTCCTGGCTCTCAGGGCCTCAGATTTTCCCTGGCCTGGACCCGGGAGAGGAAAGAGCCTGGCAGAAGATCAGTGACCCTGGGCCACCTGAAAAAGCAGTGGCCACCTCGGATGTTGACAGTAACCTCGTTACACAGCAGTAGGTGCTGACATTGGCCACGAATGCGCAAACATCAGGCCAGTCAAGGCAGATCCTCTGGTGATTCTACAAGACCCGCCAGTGAGTGATGTCTGGCCAGTGAAGTGCATTCCCGTCCACCCTCCTGCTATGCCCTCCCTCCCAGAAACTTTCAGATGCTTTGCAAACAGCAGCCGCCAAACAAACAATAAGTTCTCCCAGGAAATATTTCAAAGCATCTTTGATGGCACTATCCAGATGAATGCTTTCAACGTGGGTCTGGTTCCTGCTTCTCAGCTGACCACACATCCTAAAGGGAAGAAATATGAGCCCTGCTGCAGGTGGCGACAGGCGCTGGGCAAGGCACTTTCATTCAGTCACTTGTTCGTTCCACAGACTTGTATTGAAGAGCTGCCGGATGCCAAGCACAGTGACAAGAAGAGGACATAGAGGAGCAGGGGAGATAGCAGACCCACCCTGAAGCTCATATTCTAGTGCAGGAGGTGGACAGGGAGATACGGTCGTGACCCAGTGCAGCCCACGCTGAGATGGCAAACACCCAGGCAGCAAGGGACCCAGAGGGGAAGAGAGTCTGGAAAGGTTTCCCTAAGGAACGGAAGCCTTGGATGAGCAGGGTGGGAAACCATTAATTAACTAACCAAATTTACATTAAGCACCTGCTTGGCCAAGACTATTTGTTTAAAGATCGTCAACCCTAGAATAGTTAGATAACCCAACAGTCACTCCCCGGACCCAGCCAGGAACCCAGGGCAGTGTCTGCAGAGGAGGCACCCGCTGAAGATGCCACCTGCAGGACCGACTCTAGGTGCTGGTTTCTGCTTTTGTCTTCAACCCTGAGCCCCTCAGCACTCTGCCTTCTGGGTCTTTCCACCAGCCAGGATCATACCAAGCTTTACTTCCTGTAGTTTGGTTGTAACAACAATAGGTATTCTTTTTCTTTCCCAAATATGAAGTTTTATCATAATAGTGAATAGGCCTTGTCAAGGCACACACAAGTTCTCCTCCGCCTTCCCCCATAAAGAGTCCTGTCGTCGCTGTGGCTGGGGACGGGGACATGCAACTCTGAAACTCATGAGGAGCTCATCCGGAAATATTGAAAATGGCAGCTTCAGTCCTGCCGTAGAAGAGATGCTCTGGGTTCACGCACAGTAGCTCTGTCATTTTAAATTACTGCCTAATCTCAAAATTAAGTCACCCTGATTTTCTTGCTGTTGTGTGACTCCTCTGAGCCCTTCATCTACCTGAAGGACTTGGTGTTTGTGAGCTGAGGGGGATAAGACCCTGGGGGACCTGTTCAAGACCCCCAGCCCTGCTGGTATTGTTTCTGAGTGAGCTGAAGGCTGTGTCTTTCCTCCTCTCTAGAGATTAGTCTGGAATCTCAGACCTGTCTAATGTACCCTGTGTGATGGGATCATGGGAGGTCTTCCTGTCGTCACAGTGAAATGGACCCTGGAAAAACTGAGGCTCGGAGGTTTTGTTTTTGGTTTTCTTTGGCAGTGCTGGGGGTTGAACCCAGGGCCTTCGGTGGCAGAGTGCATACTGCCAAGCTGCGCCCCCAATCCAGGCTCTTAAAGGAGGTCTCTGCACCAGACCACACAGGCAGAAGCGGAAAGTTGAGATTTGAACCCAGATCTACCAGTCTCCAAATCTACCCAGCCTCACTGCCTCCCTGTGTGGTGAAGGAAACAATCCTGCCCGTCAGGCCACTCCAGCCCCTGCTGTGGCCACCAAAGAGGAGACGGACAGCAGGAAAACACGACCTTGGGGCTGCTGGGCCAGGACAGGGCAGCGTTGGCTCTCAGCTCTCCCGTGTGGCTGGATGAACTTGATCTGGTCGCTCTCTCAGAGCCTCAATTTCCTCAGGGATATTCCACCCATATCTGACGCTGGAGCGAGGGTTGGAAGACCGTGAACGTGGGTGGTGGTCCTGGTGCCCAGTCTGTTCAGGAAGCAGTCCCCCCTGTGGCCTGGGTGGCTCCTGTGGGAAGGCCATGAGGTGGGCAGGTTCATTCATCCTGTGGCCTCAAGGAGCCTCTGGGGACCTGCCAGGTTGGTCCCTTGCGAGAGCTCATCAGACAGCTTTGAGGCAGGGTCCGGCCTTTGCTCACGCCTTTGGCAAACCAGCCTCTCAGGTTGTTTCTGTTTATTTATTTATTGTTTTGGTTTAGGGTTGTTCAGCCACTGCCCCCCACCCTCAATTGGGACAACCAGCTCTCCTGCCTGGTGAGGGAATGGCTTCTCCCAGTCCTTTCCCTGTCCCTGAGTCCTGGTACCATATGTCCACATCACCCAGTTGACTCCTAGTCAAGGTTCAGTTTAGTTTTGTAAATAAGTGGCAGTTTCTCCTGGTGTTTTGACTTTGCTTATGTAACACGTGTGTCCCCAGCAGAAGGGTCGGCTCCTGAAGTGAAGGACAGCCTCCTGTCTCCCCGCCTCACACACACTCTGAACTCCGCAGAGGGCCCCAGTACTGATTCTGTGGAGTAGATGAGTGCGTGAGTGGATAAGTGTGTTGAGCATAGGGGAATAATAAGAAGTCAGAGAATCTTTGTGGAGGGAAGGGTTGATTAAGAGAAAACCACCCCTGGGTGTGCTGGTGCCCGCCTGTAATCCCAGATTACGTCGGAGGCTGAGGTAAAAGGATAGGACATTTGAAGTCACCCTCAGTTTAGCAAAACTGTCTCAAAGTAAAAAAGGCTGGGGATGTAGCCCCGGGGTGATGAGTTCCTGGATTCAATCCCTAGAAGGAGAAAAAAGCACCTGGGCTCCAGGTACTTTTAAGCCACAGAAGGGACTTTAGGCAACGGGCAGAAGTCTTATTTTACAAACAGAAGATCATGAAGCTACTAGAACCCTTTCTTGTTTGGGGTCTAGTGACCATCCAGTTCCAAATCTGTTCGGTCAGGGCAAGGGTGGAGCTCGTGCTGCACTGCCCTCCCCAACCCTCTTCCCTGCCCATCACTGACTTTTTTCCCTTACCCCTCCAGGAACACCCCCAGTGTGCCTGAGCGAGGCCTGCGTCTCGGTGACCAGCTCCATCTTGAACTCCATGGACCCCACGGTGGACCCCTGCCAGGACTTCTTCAGCTATGCCTGTGGGGGCTGGATCAAGGCCAACCCTGTGCCTGATGGCCACTCACGCTGGGGGACCTTCAGCAACCTCTGGGAACACAATCAAGCCATCATCAAGTACCTGCTGGGTAAGCACCAATGGGGACACTAAGGAATGGGCTGCAGGGGGCGCCACCTACTGCACCTGCCAGCTAGGCCTGGTCAGAGGAGGGGCATTGCCCTGTCACTTGCTGTGGGGCCCTGCTGTGTGAGTTATTCATCTCTAGTCTCAGTTTCTTTGTGAAACAGCATTAATAACATCCAAACCGTAGAGGTGCTGGGAATCAAACTCAGGGCCTTGCATATGTTAGGCAGGTGCTTTGTCAAAGTTTTGAAACAGGGTACTTGCAACATTGGCCAGGGTGGCTTCAAATTTGCAATCCTCCTGCCTCAGCCTCCAAAGGAGCTGAGATTACAATCAGGCACCATTGCGCTGAGCCCAAACTGCAGAGCTTTGAGCACTACAGAACACACTGTGATGCGTCAGCCCGTGTGTGACTTATACCAGGTACACAGGAGCTGGTAGCTGTGGTCAGTTTATGTTGTGGCTTCAGGATGCAGCATCATCCTTGGCTAGCATTGACTGAGTTTTGAAAGCTGTGAGCAAATGGAGACAAGGCAGGACATACCACATCAGACTTTAAGGCTACGGCCCAACGAAAGTTGTAACAGCTTATCGGAGAGTTAAGTTGTCCACGTAGGCAGGGGTCTTCCGTGACCTCACAGACTCTCCAAAGTACTTTTGACTTTGGGTTTGATGGTTTCATCCTCAGATTCCAATCCCCCGCCTGCCTTGTGTGCAGCTATATTTCTGGTTCATGTTTGTTGAATTCCCATCAGCCCCACGGAACCCAGAGGGAATTCCAGCGCCAGGCTGCACCCCAGTCCTGACTCAAACCCCTTGGCAGTAGGGACCTTTTCCTGCTGCCCCCTGCTGTCCCCTGTCCTGGGACCCTAAATGCTGGGAAGGGCCAGATTATGAAAAAAACAATCCATGCAACCATGCTGGACAGACCTTGGGTTTGACAATACTCATTAACTTTTTGAAAACCACTCAAGACACCCAATATAGGTAAAATGGAAGAAGCTACCTGAGAGGGGACAAATCTTCTCAAAAGGACAGTCATCTCCTTACGAGACAGGAAATGATTCTAATTTGACAATTATGAAATCAAGGCAGCTGGGGCTCTTGGTGAAGGTGGTGAAGGAGTCCTTGACTCGCTCGTTCCTCATGCTGGGGCACAGCTGCCACCAGGTAAACCTACCTGTCCTTTCTCCTTGACCCGGGCAGTTCCTGGGTGGGATGTCCCTCAGCACCCAGTGCAGTGACAGCCTCCTGCTGGTCCCCCAGGGATGGAGCAGGTGGTACGCGAACTGAGAGTAAAGGAATTCTGCAGGCCAAAACGGCCAAGCCCCAGCCTAAGAGGGCCCCCGGCCATCTGAGGCCACCAAAGGTGTCTTCCAAAGGGGGTGCTGCCTTTTGTTTCAGATCTGGAAGCTCAAGTGGCAAATATGTCTGTGGTTTCAAGGCTACAACTCAGGACAGTCCCTTCCCTAGAGCCCAGTGACACAGCCGGGGCCTTGGCAGGACCATAACGAAGCTGCGGGTGTCCAGACATGTAGCAAGGTGGGCTGGCCCCCTGCGGTAGCCGCAGGAGCTGGGTTCAGTGCCGACTCTCACTGAGGGGTCTGGGCCAGTCCTGGAGCCTGGTTGTTCATTGACACACTGGCAACTGCGCTCCTCCAAGTTGTAAAATTCAATGGGAAAATATATATAAAGAGCTCTTCTCAGTCTGCACATGATGGTTGCTCTTTGCAGTGGTAGTACTCTCATTTCTCACATTAATCCCCGCACAGGACTGTATGGTTCACAGAACGCTTTTGAACTGTCATCCCATTTTATCCTGTAGGGTGGGAGCTGGGGAGGTATCGTTCACCTCATTTGGTAGATGAAAAAACTGAGGTTCAGAGAGGTCCTCAAGATAGGCTCATAGTTGGCCTGATTCCTGGTCATGTGCCCTTTCCCCTGTCCCATGCCCTCTCCTCAGGTATGAGGGACAGACATAACTCCCTTGTCACTGCGTTGAAGGGAGCACAGAACACTGAGGGCTGGAGGAGAGTGGGAAGGACACTGGCATCTTTTGAGTGTCTATTATGTTTTATGCTGTTTATATCTACTGCCTCTTTAATTCTCATTAGCATCCTGGGACTTAGGGATTATCGTTCCCATTTTATAGATGAGGAAACTGAGGCTCAGAAATGTGAGATAATGGAGGGGGGCTCGTGCTCTGGGGGGCAGAGAGCATCGAGGGGGGGAGGAAGAAAGATGGACAATTAGGCCCAGAACCAGTCCTTTTGCTTTGTGGTCAAGGGGGCTGGCCTCCCACTGGCCTGGAGCTGATTCTTACTGGGAGGACCTTAGACCTGTGCCAAGACTGGATCCATCCTGTCCTGTTCCCTGTACGTTGGCAGGGCTCATGAGGAGTGGCCTCCAGGCCTGGGCTATAGCCTTACATCACCATGTCCCTGAGAGTCCCATTGGACATGGAAAGCTGCTCTGAGCCGGGCACAGAACAGCCGGCACCAGGCGATCAAACCCTTGACCCCAGGGCCAGGGGCTGATGGTATCAGGAGGCAGACCAGAGAGCTGCGAAGTCTGGTGGCCTTGGCATAAGCTTGGCCGCTGCCAAGTGACCTGCTTCTCTCCACCGGAGCTCCAGTCTCTGTGAAATGGAGGAGCCAGTGCCACCGAGAGTGAGGCTGCTGTGACACTGACTGGCACGTGTGGTTCAGAGGGCCACGCACAGGGCCTGGCACCCACCGAGGGCTCAGCAGGGCATAGGCGCCCTTCTTGGTGGGGTGGGTTCCACCCCACCTTCATCCTGACTTCATCCTGACAAGCTGTGTGACTGCAGAGAGCCACCAGCCTCTCAGGCCTCAGCTCTCCACCTGTAAAGTGGCGTCTAACTCACATGGTTAATAAGGATACTCTAAGGGAAAGGATCACTGCTTATTTTATTTCTCAGGGAAGCACTGACGCGGACCTGGTTCCAGAGCAGGCAGTACAGGCACTTCCGCGCCACCGAGGCTCTTGGGTTACTTCATTTTATTCCTGTGGTGCGTTCAAGTAGGCACCAGTATATTCCCATTTTACAGATGAGACTCACAAAGACAAAAGAAATGTATTTCCCAGGAAAAGGTGGAGCTGGGATCAGCTATGGGGCCTCAAAACTTCTGTCCTTTGTTTCCTGGCTCTCCTTGACAGGCCCCGAGTGTCGCTGCTCAAGAGATTGGCTAGGCAGCGCCTCTGGCCTCACGGCTCCCATCTGCAGTGGCTGCTTGGTCTAGCTTTGCAGGCCAGCCAAGCCCTGGCCTAGGCCTGACTCAGTACTGGGGTCACCTTCGCATCACACTGACCAGAGGCTTGGAAGGCACATCCTGGGGTCCCATCCCCATCAGGGTTACTCCTGGGGATTAGTCTACAACAGCCCCTCACCTGTGGGCCTCGATACCTGGGTGGACACTGGAACGAGAGAGTGCTCAGGTTCCTCTGAGGTCACCCAGAGCAGACTTCTTTCTAGATGGACAGAGGAAAAGGATATTTGCAGTGCCGGCAAGGACGGCGTCCACTGGTCCAGAGGACAGCAATTACCATCCATGTGCCAAGTGAGCTTGGGCAAGCTGTGCATTTCTTTCATGGGTGAATTCATCCCAGGCCCTCAGGAAATCCAGAGACCTGGAACAGGTGGGCTGAACTAGGATTGTGGGTGTCCTCCTTGCAGCCTGCTGGCTGGAGGGAGCGACCTCAGCTGTTCAGAACACAGGCGCCTCACTGCACTCTGCCACTCCCCCAAGAGACATACAAGCACTACCTTGTGGACTTAAGGGAGACAAGAGTGTGGCCTCACCAGGTACAGGGGCGCAGGCCTGTAATCCCAGCCACTTGGGAAACCAAAGCAGGAGGTTCACAAGTTCAAGGACAGCCTCAGCACCTTAGCGAGGCCCTAAGCGACTTAGTGAGACCTTGTCTCGAAATGAAAAAGAAAACGGGCTGCGGATGAGGCTCAGTGGTTAAGCGACCCTGGGTTCAGTCCCAGGTACCAAAAAAAAAAAAAAAGTGTGGCCTCACATCATCGGGGAAGCCAAGAGACAGGCCCCTCACTCCTTAGCCTGGCCCTTGCCTGAGGCTTTCCCACTGTGCTTGGATCAGATATTCCAGCCTCTAGAGTGCCCCCACCCAGCCCTTCAAGACCCCATCGACCCACTGCCTCTATTGTGTTTTCCAAGGGCTTCTTAGGGCTTGAGCTACACGTGCATCATGGTGCTGCCAGGTTTACTCTACAATATCATATATATATATATATATATATATATATATATATATATATATATATATATATATATCATAAATCATAACAAAAAAAAACGTAATGCAAGCTTGTAACAATTCAAGCATTACCAGGACCATAAGGAAAAGTTTACAGCCTCCTTCCTTCTATCTCAAACACAATATACACATGCACGCTACTCCAGCAGCATGAGATGTGTCCATGTCACTGATCTGGCAATGAATCAGGTCACCCTATGTCATCGCTCATGGTTTTGTTTTTTTTATGTTTCCCACATTTGCTGTTTCATCTTCCTGCCCTCTGTGGACAGGCTGTGCCTCTGAAATGCTGGCTCTGTGCGGGGCACATTCTGAGGATGGGGTCACTCTGGGGTCCCAAGGGCATAGAAATTGTTTGGCAACCTGAGACCAGACCACAGAGTTTCCAACTGCCTGGATACTTCCTTCTTGGGGCCCTGAGTTCCAGAAACTTCCCCAGTCACTTCCCCAAAGTCCCGGAGAGGAAAGACAGCATCCCATTTAATCGGGCCACTTCTTCCTCTGGGAGTTTTTATTGGAACGCCCTTTCCCACATCACTCCTCAGGAGCCTGCGCGAGCCCAGGCAGGCAGAGCGGTGACCCAGGGGGGCAGGGCGGTGACCCGGGGGGTTGTGGGACAGGGAGGGGGGGAGCTGGGAATTCCATGGTCTCCCTGGCTGCAGCAGGACTGCCTGGTCAGGGACGTGTGGGGCCCCCACTTGGCCATCAGGGCAGGACCTGTGTTTGTTTTAGATAAAAACCACAGACTCACTTCCAACAGTCACAGGCCTCCGGAGCCCCATCCTGCTGGGGAAAGGGGGAGCTGATAAAGAAGGCGACTTGTTCTGCAGGAGAAAAAAAAAAATAAGGATACCATGTGTCATTGCCATTCCTGGTGCCTACTGCAGGCCAGGCCCTGCACCGAGATCTCATGGACACCCCATGGGGATTCAGCATCATCCTCGCATTTCAGAGACTGGGAGAAGGTTAGGCCCAGGGAGGGGAGGGGAGGCACCTGCCTCGGAGGGCAGAGCCCACAGCGGCTTGGGCTTGCTGGAATTTGGACTCAGGCCGTTTAGGCCTCTCTGGGGACTGGCAACCCCTGTGTGGGTGTGGCCATGTGTGTACATCCCATCCTAACAGTTCCCACTGCGGCTCTTACTAGTACCATACCCAATTTATAGGTGAGAGGTTGGGTAACTTACTGGAGGTCGCACGAGTCAGTGGAGTCAGTGGCTGAGGCCCAGGGCAGAGGTCCACTCGGGGGTCTGGTAGAGATCCCCAAGTGTCTGAACCTGAACTTCAGACCAACGCTCTTCACTTGCCACTGGTTCCCTGGGCTCCATATCCTGGTAAAGGCAGCTTCTTGCCCAGGCTGAGGAAGCCTGGCACCATTCCTGACACTCTCACCCCTCCTCTGCTGGCCCATGCCCCCATCTTGGCCCATCTGATCTACTCCAGTGGCCTCCACCTGGCCATCTTGCTTCAGCACTTGTCCCTGGAGCCCTTGAGTGAGGAAGGAGAGGAGGTGGGAGAATCCCGGGGGCTCCAGGAAGCAGAGGTGGGAAGAGGCACTTGAACTTCCACCAGGGCTCCTGCCCCAGCCAGAGCTGGAAGCAGGGTCCAGGTGTGGTACCCCTGGAGGGGGTGTAGCACAGCACACACCTGCATTTCCTCTCCATGCAAATCCTGGGTGGCACCAGCCCCTCACCCTCCTCCCCTGAGGTGACATCCTGCCTTGTTAAACACGGACACTGAGCTCTCTTCTTTGAGCACATGTTGCTGAAGGCCTACTTTGTGCCTGTTCAGGTTCTGGGGACACAGGGATGACTAAGACACAATGTGGGGCGAGGCAGCCCACGCAGCCCCACTCCTGCTCCACGTCAGCCTCCTCCTGCCCAAGCAGGGCTTCCTCTGGCCGCCTTCCCAGGCCTCTCCCACCATCCTCTCATGGCTTCCGGCACCTTCTCTTCACACTCCCCTGTGTGGAATCAGACACTCTTGTGACTTTAGTTGCCATCTGTTCACCACTGGGCTTCCAGCTTCCGCGGACGGGTCCATGCATCTCCATACCCAGCCTGGCAGCCACCAAACGCCAAAAACACACAGCTGTGGGAAAGTCAGTGAGCAGGACCCCAGGTTGCTTGAGGAACTTTGAGCTTGGTTGGGGAGCCTCTCAACAAAGGAGAGAGGGAGGCCATGCTTGAAGGTGGTGTCCTTGACCTCCAGGTGCTAGGGAAGGAAGGGCCAGGCAGCCTCAAGCTGGAACTCAGAATATGCTGTGATAGCACAGCCAGGCTGTTCCTGGTGAGCCTTCCACGGGCCTCTTATCTGGGTGGCCTTGGGCTCTGGAGGAGGGAGATGCCAGGCCCTCTAGCTGTGCACAGAGCACCTTCCCTAACAGTGGCCCTGGCATTCAGGGACATGACTGGAGCCAGATGTGGATGGTGAGGCGCAGCTTCTGGGCCTGGCAAATGATGACAGTTCTCCTGCTTGTCCTTCCAAGAGCCTAGCTGCTGGGAAGGGAGAAGTATTACCATAGAGCTGAGGCCCCTGGGGTGAGGGATTCCCCCCTGCCCCCCCATGCTCTGCTTCCTGAGTCTGGGGTGTGGCAGCAACCCTAGCTCCGCCCCCTTTCCCTCCTTTGTCCCCAGGAAGCCTCACACAGGTGTCTCCAGAGTCCAGCGGCAGCCCTTGGTCTCCAGGGCAGGGTTTGCCCCTCCCTGTTCAAGCCCCCAACCTCCGTCTCTCGCTCAGGGCCTTCTGGCTCTGATCTGCCTTCAGTCCAGCCCCTCGCATGCCCATCCCCTTTCCAGGGCTACCTTCCAGACCTCAGATAGAATGGGCTTGATGCCCTCTGACCAATGATAACCATGGTGCTATTTATGCCAGAATGGAGGGACGGGGAGCCTTCTGGGGTGAGGACTGGAGAAGCTGATTAGAGACTGGCCAGGAAGTGACTCGTGCCCTTGGCACCCAGCAAATGCCACACTCTTTCCTTTTCTTCCAGCAGCAAGCCCTTCCTGCTTCCTTCCTTGGCCCCACGCTGTCCACTCCCTCCACCCAGTGCCCTTTCCCCTTGTTTCTACCTGGAGACCGCCTTTGTTTCTCTTTGAGACCCAGCTCCAATAGAACCTCCTCTGGAGGCCCCCCCACCCCCAGGCAGAGCGGGGTGCTTCTATGTGTTCCAGAGCCTCTGCAGTGTTAAAGCACTTTTGTGTACTGTATTCCTTCCTTCGCACATCTATGTCCCCGTTAGACCGTAAGCTCTTTGGGGATAGAGAGCAGGTCTTAATTTTGTGCCCAGAGTGCTGAGAATGTTCTGGAAGGAGTATCATAGGAGAGGCTCTGGGTAAAAAAAAAATAGTCTGAGAAAGGATGGAAGCAAGTGGGGTTTTAGCTGGGTCCCATGCCGAAGCCTCCTGGGGTTGAAGACATTGTTGTCTGGTCCCAGAGTACCCACAGTACCTGGCACAGAGCAGCCCTTTGATCTGATGGATGGATGGATGGGTTGATAGAGCCCCACGAGAAAGGTGCCTGTGGAGGAGGTGGGTTTGGAGAGATCTTGGGAGAAAGCAAAGGAAGAGGTTTAAGGTCAGAGAACAACTAATTTGAGAGAAGGACAAGTGGCCAGATGGATGCAGGGGCCAAGAATCTGGCATGGTCTGGAGTGGAGCTCTGAGACAGACATGCAGGCCCAGAAACCCCAGCACATAGTAGGTCCTGGGGACCTGAGTACTCAAACTCACCAGGTACAGATGGGGACCTTCTGTGCTGTGCTCACACAGGAGGGTGCCCTTCAGCAGGCGGCTCTGGACCAGGGACTAAGGAAAGGGAGGATGGGAAGGGAGTCTCTGGGTGGGTGGGTGGGTGGGGGTCTGAGAACCAAAGAGGATGAGGTGCTGCTTGCCTGAGCTGGGGAGGGACGGGGAAAAGAGCCCTTGGAGTCATCTGCAGGTCTGTTGACTGCACCTGGCCCCCCGAGGAGGAAGCGGAAAGTCAATTCACAGTGAATGAGGCCTTTCAGGCTTCACTCAACCCCAGTGTTTCTCACAAGGAAGGTCAGCTGGGATCTGAAAGCCAAGACATGGCTCTGTCCCAGCACCAGGCAGGGGAATTCCTGCCCCGTGTTGGCTGGCAGGGATTCCAACTGTCCTGCTGGGTGGGCCTGGGCTGCCATGCCAGGGACAGGTCCTCAGGCCCAATCAGCAGATGGGCAGAGACAGGGCATGCCCTCCTGATCTGCACCCTGCTAGGATGGGGGCACTCATACCCACTGGGGCTGGCTGCTCCTGCCTGACAGCAGCTGCCCTGACGGCTTCACAGTGGGGAGCACTGAGGCTCCAAAAGAAACTTGCCTGGGGATCCCCAGCAGGTAAATGGGGGCTTATTCAATATCTGCTATCTCTTATCCTTCTAGAAAATTCCACAGCCAGCTCAAGTGAGAGAGGAAGGCCCAAGTATACTACCGCGCATGTATGAATGAAACCAGGATCGAGGAGCTCAGGGCCAAGCCCCTGATGGAGCTGATTGAGAAGGTGAGTCCCTGGGACACACTCTCGCCTCCTCCTCCTGCCGTGCCTCCTGCCAGCCCCTCTGGCTGCAGCTCTCAGGCCCACTGGTGCTCAGCCACCCCCACACCTCCAGCCTCCACACCCAGCTGGAACATGCAGCCTGTCTGTCTGCCACTGCGTGTACATGCACGTCTGTGTGTGGGGGGACTGTCTGTTGTAATGTGTGGGGTTGTGTGTCAGCATCTGTTGAGGACATCTAAGTGTCTCAGTGCATCTGCGTGGGTCTTGGGGACGGTATTCACTGGGAATCTCTTCCTCTGGATTGCCACTTCATTTTCTTCAGGAGGTGGGTGTGAGTGTGCAAGAGGTGTGTGTTGTTCCAGAGAAACCCACAGGGAGTCTTAGGCCAGCAACAGAGCCAGACCTGCTGGCTGGAGGCCTCACCTTGCTCCTGAGCCCAGGAGAAATCTTCCCTCCGGGCCAGGCTGCCTGGCACAGACGGAGATGGCTGTGGCTTTTCTGGCCACCCCTTGCTTGCTCAAGGGCTTGCCATCCTATCTCAGTTCGGGGAAGGTATTGCTGCAGGCATGGGGACTCTCCCAGTCCCTCCTCTCTGGCACAGGCCCCATGTGCCAGTGTGTGCCAATCCTGGAGGACCAAAGAGATTTTTTTTTAAATTCCAACTTGGAGAGAGACCAAGGTAGACCATAGCTTATCAGCCTTTTTAAAAATACAGAGCCTTATTTCCCGTAGTCACAATTGGATTTATGTCTTAATAGTAATCATGTTTGTGTGATTGATTGTCCAACAAATGAACAGCACATGGGGCAAAGTCTCTGGGATTCACAGCTCAGTTGTCAAGGATGAGTCTTTGCTCCCTCCGTGGGTCTCCAGGTCACAGGTCAGAAGCCCTTTAATTTGCCCTGGACGCTCCCAGAGGTCAGATGACTGCTCCAGGGTCACAGAGCAAGTCAGCTGCGGGACCAGAATTTGCATACAGTCTCCTTACCACCTTCCCCTCCCTATTCTGCTCTGCCTTCTCCCAGCTTGGAGGCTGGAATATCACAAGTCCCTGGGCCAAGGACAACTTCCAGGACACCCTGCAGGTGGTCACTGCCCACTACCGAACCTCACCCTTCTTCTCTGTCTACGTCAGTGCAGACTCTAAGAACTCCAACAGCAATGTGATCCAGGTGAGCAGGCCTGGGCCAAGGAAAGGGTGTGGCCTCCTGGGGTGGAGGGAGACCTGCCCTGGGCCGAGGCAGCAGGCTCTGGTTTCTAAGCCGGGCTTATTTCTTGCAGCCCCAAACAGTGAGATTTTTACAGGCAAGAGACTATGAGAGGGCAGACTACCCATCTTGGTGGGCAGCTCATCGTGGGCCTCAGAAGTGACGAGTGATATCAACTTCTGTGCACAGCTGTAGCCACCTCTTTGTCCCCTCCCTTAGCCTCTGGCTCTGTGGTGCTGCTTGGAATGCTTTTGGTCCATCTCTCCCACCAGAGCCTGCCCAAGGCTGAGGAACAGCACACCCAGCAGAGCCCCCAGATTAGGGGTCATAAAGGCTTAGTTCTCAGCCCCCAACTGTGCCACACACTCACTGTGTGACCTTAGCAAGAGGCTCAACCTCACTGAGCTACACTTCCCTTTTCACCCTAATGAACTATATAATAGCAGCTACCCAAGGTGCGTCAAGGTATAGCCAGAAGGTTCCAATGGTAGCCATCAGGAATTGACCCTCCTCTGCCTGCCCCACTCTCAGGAAACCCTGTACTGACACCGTCCTCTTGAATCCTCATTCCAGCTCCGAAGGTTAGGTATTATCTCCCTAACTTTCTGGGCAAGGAACCTGGGGATCAGAAAGGTTAAGTAACTTGGGTTAAGGTTAAGTCACCTGTGTTGGCTCCTCGCCACTTGGGAAGGGTTTACAGAAGTAGGGTGCATTGCTGAAGCCCAGGGTTGTTTAAAGAGGAAGGAGGCTCTGTCCAGCCCTCAGAAGGGCCCAGGTCCCTGCAGCTGACCCCACAGGTGGGCAGGAACGTGTCTGTCTTATCACCGAGTGATCCCATCTGTGACTTCGGCTACCAGCTTGTGCTCCTGCTGGAACGTGAGCTGGTCCTCGGTGCCTGGTGTGAGAAGTCCTGGGGCAGGCAGAGGCCGCAGGAGACACACAAGCCTGCAGCAGGGCCTTCCTCTCACTCTGCCTCCCTCTTTAGGTGGACCAGTCTGGCCTGGGCCTGCCCTCCAGAGATTACTGCCTGAACAAGACTGAAAACGGAGAAGGTGAGTGCGTCTTTGCGGTGGTTCTCCCACCGTGTCCTCCACAGCATACCTGGGCAGGTCTTAGAAGCTGGGGGAACACAGGGGTATCACTTTCCTGATGGGCAACAGGCAGCCCAGGCAGGGGAGGGATGCCCCCAGGCTCGCTAGTTCATATGCAGGCAGGGTGGGCACAAAGGGCAGGGGTTAGGTGTCATTTGTCCCCATTGTAGAGAGCTGGCAGTAGCAGCCCCCACCATTTGAGGGTCTCAGACCTTTTATATACCTCACCTCTAACCCTCCCAGTCACCCCAAAGTCACTCAGCTTCTCTGAACATCATTTTCTTCATCTGTCAAATGGATATTCATTTTACCTTGCCCTATACAGAGGAAGAAATAAGTCTCAGACACAGAAGTGACCTCTTCAAGGTCACACAGCCAGTAAGTGGGGAGATCCAGAGCCACAACCAGATCACCTCCAACCGCTCACAGCTCTCCCTTCCCCTGCCCGGCCCACTGAGGCTCACTCACCTGTCCACGGGGCTTGAGGTCCAGTAGGAGAGGGAGACATTACTTAACGGACCACCCAACTAGATGCCAACTGTATACATTGTGATCAGGGCAGAGGGAGCCGAGAAAGGACTTGATTCAGCTCTAGGGACGTGGTGGCAGAGGGTGGTTCAGAAAAGGTGCATTTCCAGAACAGGAAGATGGCTGAGGACGAGCCCTGAAGGCAGGGCCAGAGCAGCAGGGGCCAGCCTCAGGGAGCTGTGTGTTTGCAGAGGCGGTGAGCTTTACCAGGAGCGCCACGGACACCAGTGAAGACACACAGTGCCAGAATCCTCCCCAGAGCTATTTTCCAGCATGTTTCCTGGGCCCCATGCACAGGGCCGCAGCTGGGCCGGCCTCACCTGGCCCACTGGGTGGCAGGTGACAGCCACTGACAGACAGTTTGGGGGTGCTGGGCCCTACAGGTGCTGACTGGATACCTGAACTACATGGTCCAGCTGGGGAAGCTGCTGGGCGGCGGGGATGAGGACGCCATCCGGCCCCAGATGCAGCAGATCCTGGACTTTGAGACGGCGCTGGCCAATATCACCATTCCCCAGGAGAAGCGTCGGGACGAGGAGCTCATTTACCACAAAGTGACGGCCGCCAAGCTGCAGGTACCCTGTGCACCGGCTACTGCAGGTGCAGGGCCACTGGAGTCGGACAGGGCTCTTGGGGGGAGGGGTCATACCAACTTCATCATGACCATAAAGCCACCCTTGGGAGGAGGTGTTTATGCCCAGGTTACAGATAAACTGGGGCTCAGACAAGTAAGATTACCTGCTAGTGACCACAAAGTGCAAAGGGACTCCAGAGCCAGGCTTCTTCCCTCGCCGGGCTGCTTCGTGTGACAGCGTTTCCCTAGCAGCTCCATGGTTGTGGCGTAAGGCTCACACGGACAGGGGCATTCCCAGTCAGCCAGCAAGGAGCACTAAGTAAAGGTGGGGTGTGGATTCCTACGTTGCTTCTCCCTTTGCTGAACAGGAGATGGAGAGACATGGTCAGGCCCCGGAGGCTCCTGAGGGCAGGGGTGCTGGCCCTTGGACTCAGGCTTGGCTCAGCTCTTGACCATGTACCTAGGCAATATCCAGAAGCGTAACGGGGAGTCAGACCTGCACTTTCTGTGAAACTGTGTCACTCACCAGAGACCTGCTGTCCCCTCTGAAGGTCAGCCTTGCCGAGGCTGCCCCCTGGTGGCTGCTTAGGCCTCCAGGGCCTGGGGTGGATTTTCTACTGCTTCCTTCTTTCTGGTCCGTGTGCTGTTGCTGACCCGCTTGTCCTGGGCCCTGGTGGTCTCCGAGGAATGAGCAGAGTGGTCCCACGTATCTCCCAGTTCCTTGCCCTCAGTCAGGAGCACCTGGTGGCCCTTGCTGTTCTGCTGGGGCGGACCCTGCGCCTGCAGTGGGTTCCACTGGCCGGTCTTCTCCCCGCTCCTCACCCATCCATTCCTTCTTCCTTCGAGGAGGAAGTTCCTGCCCTTTTTTCCTCCTCCATCTGACAGATGTATCAGGAGCCACCTTGGGCCCCACTTTCCTGTGCTTCTGGTCTAGTGGGGACACTAAGAAACAATCCCAGTCTCCCTGCCTAGTGCTGTGGGCGAGAGAAGCAGGGCGCTGAGGCCCAGTGGAGAGGGGCTGGGGAAGCTGAGTGTACACCTGCCCCGCGGGGACCTTGGTGTGTGCAGGGCCTCGTAGGCTTCATTCCAGAAGTCATGCTTCCACTGGGTTTCCTGGGTGAAGTGTGTGTCCCTCTGGCCCCAGACAAAGGACTACAACCAGCCCTGCTCCACCCTGGCCTAGTGGACAGCAGTTTGGGAGTGTTGAGTCCCAGGGCTGACCGGATACCTGAACTACATGGTCCAGCGGGGAGGCTGCTGGGCCCCGGGGGTGAGGGCGCCACCTGGCCCCAGATGCAGCAGATCCTGGGCTTTCCCCACCTGATGCTTCACCCTGTGCCAGGATCCGCCACCTCAGTTCATGAAGCTCTCGTGAGCCCTGTAACTGGTGACATTCAGGAAACTAACCCACTTTCCCAGGTCTTTGCCCCAGGCCATGCAGTCAGGTGACCCTGATTGTTGACCCAGTTTGAAGGTCTCATCACACACCTCTGAATTCTGTGGCCACAGAAATGTAGAGATTGGCCTGAGAGTCTCCTGCTAGGGAGAGGGGAGGCTCTGGGCCACAGCGGAGGCCAGGCAGAGAGGCCTACGGCAGTCAGCTCTGGGGGCAGGGTCGCTGACCCCATCTTAGGGAAAGGATAGACAGTGCCCAGAGCTGGTTCCTGCTGGGGACTCTGATCTAGGCCTCCTAATGCCCAGCTCATGTCACCAGCTCATGTCACAGCTGGGCGACAGGGCTGTGCTGGCGCTTGCTGGCTCAGGGCCCACTGTGCGCTTCTCTTCCCAGCCCTGTGGGGGTTTGCCATCAGTGTTGGTGGGAACATTCACCCAGGGATGACGCCAATCAGCCCCCTACTGAGACCTGGTCGATGACTTGTACCAGCACAATACCGCCTTTGGGAGCTGCCCCCGCTCCATCCCCAGCCTCATTTGTCCTTTGAGATCTTTGTTCCCCAATAGATAAGATGTCCACTTAAACCCAGGAGCAGGGGCTGGGGTTGTGGCTCAGTGGTGGAGCGCTTGCCTTGCACGTGTGAGGCACTGGGTTCAAGTCTCAGCACCACATATAAATAGATGAAGGTATTATGTCCATCTACAACCAAAAAAAATTAAAAAATAAAAATAAATAAACCTTGTCATGTATGTAAGAAATAATAATAAATAAAAATAAATGAATAAATAAACAAACAAACCCAGGAACAATGGCCTTGGGGTGGAGCCCAGTGGTAAAGCCTGTGCTTACCTGCTCAAGGCCCTGAGTTCAATCCCCAGCACCCCGCCAAATACACCCACAGTAAAGCCATATAACCTCAGGAAAGTCACCTTCCCTGATCAGCAAACTCAGCCTCTGTGAATTGGGGGTCTTGTGGCTGACTGCCTGTCCCAGCAGGCGGGGTGGATCTTAGGTGGCTTTATGGGTACGGTTTTCCTGTATGAAGGGAATGCATTTCTCACTTCCTGTTTTTGTCTTACATTTCACCCTTTCAAGAGAATAGAGAATGGGGTTTGAAATCTGCCAGGCCCAGGGTCACTTTTGGAGGGTCTTAAGTGATGATCGTAATTTCTGGGATTGCTAGCTAAGTCAGGTGCCCATCCAAGTGACTGACATATAGAGGCGTCTTTGCTAAAAGACGAGATATGCAGCCCAAAGCCTCATGTTCTGTAAAACTGCATACTAAAAATAACTGAGCGTGTGGGGAATACAGGGCCAGAGCAGACACATTGTGCAGCTCTGCTTGAGGAGGTGACACCAAGGGACACACGCCAGCATTGAAGCCCGAATCCTATGTGTTTGCACTTAAGTTGGGCCGCTTGGGCCGGCGTCAGACTCACAGAGACAGGTGGGGGTAGGAAGTGGAAAGCACAGAGTTCAAGTCTTGCAAAAGTCATCTGCAGCTGGGTGAGCCACATCCCCAGGCCTTTTTATTTTTCATTTTGAGACAGGGTCCCACTAGGTTGCTGAGGCTGGCCTTGAATTCGAGATCCTCCTGCCTCAGCCTCCTGGGTTTCTGGGATTATAAATGTGCAAGATATTTTACCACAATTTATTTTTAAAATGTTGTAGGACTTTATAACAAAAAGCTGCAACCTCAAGAGGGATAGCTCGCATGGCTGGAGGCTGCTGCTGCAGGAGATGCCGGCCGTGACGTGGAGGTGTTGGGGGAGACACCTCTGCGCAGGGCACCTTGGGGTGCCAAAGGGAAAGCGAGATCTGTTGGGAGCTGACAGTTATGAAAAGCCAAGTCTCTCTTTGGAAAGCCCTTGGGTACAGGGTTTTTTTTGGGTCACCTTAAAACAGAGCTGCTGGGGCTGAGGTTGTGGTTCAGTGGTGGAGCGCTCTCCTAACGTGGGTGAGGCACTGGGTTCAATCCTCAGCACCACATAAAGATACATAAATAAAAACAAAGGCATCCTGTCCACCCACAACTCAAAAAATACTTAAAAAAAAAAAAAAACAGAGCCGGCGCATGCTAGTGCATGCCTATAATCCCAGAAGCTTAGGAGGCTGAGGCAGGAGGATCAAGAGTTCAAGGCCAGCCTCAGCAACTTAGTGAGGCCCCAAGCAACTTAGCTGCCTCAAAATAAAAAGGGCTGGGGGTGTGGCTCAGTGGTAAAGTGGCCCTGAGTTCAGACCCCAATAACTCCCCAAAACAAACAAGTGCAAATAGCCGGGGGCCTGGTGTGTGCAGGGCTGAGCTGCAGGACTCTCCCTTCTTGTTGCAGTCATCACCAACTTTGCTGTCCCAGCTCCCCACTTGGCAGCCTCACTTGTGGACCACAATTTACCCCCGCAACGCTGGCCTTCCTGAATGTTGGATCCTCTGCAGCAGACTGCTGCTGCTGATACTCTTGTTGAGTGGGACAGTGCTGGCTTCTGTGTGTGACCCTCCCAGTTACCAGATACACGGGACTCATTATCATGATGATCCCTGTTTTTCATATGAGGTGCTGAGGCACAGAGGGGCACATTAACTTATTAAAGGTTGCACAGCTTATAAGCAAGGAAGCTAGACCAGGAGCCCAGTCCAGCTCCTGATTCTTAACTGTTAGGGGTCTGAGGCTCCATTCTTCCTCTGTAAATGGGGATAATTGTGGCCACTGCTTGGTCAGTTGGGCAGTGGCATATGCCACATGGGAAGGGCGTGGTGACGGTGGCGGCTGCTGTGCCTGCTACTGCTGCAGCCTCTCCTCCCACCCTGGTTCCGCTTCAGATGAGGTTTGCCTCTGGCTCCTGGGGACGCTGCCTCTGCCTGGAGCTCCATCAGCACCATGGTCCCAGGGAGAGGCACAATGACACCTTCTGAGGGACACCCAAAGACGGGGCTGAGGATAAGCCACCCTCCAGCCTCACGCTGTCCCCTTCCCTCGCAGACCTTGGCACCGGCCATCAACTGGCTGCCCTTCCTCAACGCCATCTTCCACCCCGTGGAGATCAACGCGTCCGAGCCCATCGTGGTCTATGACAAGGACTACCTGGAGCAGGTCTCCGCCCTCATCAACGCCACGGACAGATGGTGAGGCCGGCAGCCCTGTTGGGCAGGAGGGGCAGGAGGCGGCAGGGCGGCCGGACGCAGGGTGCTGCACCCTGGTGGGCTTCCCTGAGAGGCAGCAGAGGGTGCTGGTCCCCTGGGCAGCTTCAAATCCTGCTGCCTTCAGCCAGCTGTGTAGCTGTGGCATGTCCCTTGTCCTTTGTCGGGGTCATACTGTCACCCATAAGATGGGGATCAGATAGCACCTACCAAGCAGGGGATTCGTGAGAGTCACACAAAATGATTCATGTTTTAACACCGTGCCTGTCATGGAACAGGACTCCGCCAATACCACCCATAATTTTTGGTTAATACTTACGGGTTTTTTATTTTATTTTATTTTTTTATTTCAAAGGCTTATAAAAATGTTTAAAATTACAGAAAAATAGGAAAAATGTAAAATTATTCAAAATATTACTCTTGGTCATTTTGGGGGGTGTTTTTGTGTGTGTGCATATCAGAGAGAGAAGGTGTGAGGGAAGGGAGGTTTCCAATCCATAGCTCTTCTTTCTCCTTAATGTGACTAGATGGATAATCTACTTTTCCCTTGACTTTTCATTTTTATTTTAGTAGTAGGAGTACTGATGATTGAACCCAGGGGCACTTAACCACCGAGCCATATCCCCAAACTTTTTGTATTTTATTTAGAGACAGGGTCTCACTGAGTTGCTTAGGGCCTTGCTGTTGTTGAGGCTGGCTTTGAACTCACTGTCCTCCTGCCTTAGCCTCCTGAGCTACTGGGATTACAGGCATGTGCCATCGCTCCAAGCCTTGCCTTTACTTTCATTATGAATATTTCCCAGTGCCATCCCAAACCGTCTGTGAGGATCATTTTTATAGTTGCATAGTATTCCGTCAACTGTTCATACAATATTTGCCACACTCTCCCCATAGTCAGGCTTTTAGGGTGATTCCGGTTGAGGTTAGATGTTCAATATAGTGAACATCTTTGTACTAAGGTAACATCTTTGCAAACATGACTCAGCCACAGATAGGTTCCTGTGCCCTGTGGGTGGGGGACTTGGGAACGGTCATTCATGGAAACCTGGTGGCCAGAGCTTCCTTTCCTGCCCCTGATGCTCTAAGGCCTCTACTTCCTGTCTGGCCTTCAGCAGGGAATGGCAGCCTCCTCCCCACTGTAGCATACACCACCAGGCAAGTCTCTAGGCAGCAGCTTCACAGGTTCAGACACAAAGCAGCTAAGCAGCAGCATGTGTTGAGCACTGCTGGTATGCAAGTGATTGCACTGGACACTGGGGGGTTCTAGGTGGAGCGCCAGGCATTCCTCGGAGAGTTACATTCCATCTGCTTGGAAGGCAGCCGCCATCCGAGCACCCAGGTAGGCTAGGAAGGAGGCTGGGGTGAGGCTGTTCGGGAGCCCCGGGCATTTCTGAGCCAGCGGTCCTCTCGCCCCAGCCTGCTGAACAACTACATGATCTGGAACCTGGTGCGGAAAACAAGCTCCTTCCTCGACCAGCGCTTTTAGGACGCCGATGAGAAGTTCATGGAAGTCATGTACGGGACCAAGAAGGTGAGCTGTGACAGTGATTCCCAGGTTCATGCTGAGCACCTACTGTGTGCTCTGCCCTGGGCTGGGGGCTGGAAAGACCACTGTACCCTCAGGGCTGTGGCACTTACGAGGGCTGAGTCTAGGAGGAGAATGAAGAGGCCACTGAAGGGTCCATTTGGGGTCATGGGAACACTGATGGGGACTTAGGTGGCTTAGAGGCTTCTGGAAGGAGGTGGTTAAGCCAAGCACAAAGAGGAGTCTTAGCAACTCAGCTGGTTTGCAGAGAAGGTAGTCTCTGTTCTGACACTCCAGCTGTGGAGATGTCAGCACTCTCCTTATGTAACTGTGACTCTAAAGGTGGGGACTTCTTCCTCAGAAGCATCAAACACATCAAACACCTGCTCACGAGGGTTCCCTGATTCTTATCCTCCCTGTTTGTAGTCGGGGGAACCCCAGTCCAGATCCAGGCCTCGGGTTCTCTTCGGGGCAGGAGTCCCAGGCCCCAGACCCAGTAGGCTCCACCCATCTTGAGTGCCCCCAAACCTCTGCGGGTCCCTCTGTAGGAGGCCCCAGGCCTCCCTCCCTCCCGCCGGGGAAGCTTGCCTCCCATAGGAATTCTGATGCCAAGAATGAGGCTGTCACCTCTCATTTATGCATCCAGCAAACAGTTACTCCTGCACTGTCACATGGGCCAGGCCCCAAGCCCAGTGTGGGAATACCAAGATGGGTGGGGTGGGTCTGTGCCCAGGAGCCCTGCCTGCCTGGGAGGTGCCAGGGCTGACCTCCCTCATGTACCAAAGGCTCAGAGAATGGCTGGGAGTGCCCTGGCTGCAGAGCAGGGGAGGCTGGGCAGAGATTTGAATGGGAGGTTCTGCTTCTTACCACACAGCCTTGGGCGGGTCACTTAAATGGGGCAGGGACTCGGTCTTCCCATCTGTGAAAAGGGGTGACTGATCCCTGGGCTCCTTTTCCTCAGGCCGTAAAGTCAGTTCCAAAGGCGGAAGCTTCTGCTGGGCGCCTGGCCGGCTGTCCTCGTGCTACCTGCCTACAGTCTGCAGTTCTTGTTGGGAGGAGGGACCCCTCTCCACTCCCTGCTGGTGCTCCTCCGGTTACAGTGAAGAAGTTACAAGTCGCACAGCCTCTTCAGGGGCCTCTTGGCCCCTCCTTTTCTGCCTGGAGGTGGCCCCCACGTCAGATGAATGCTGCCTGACACTTTCTTCTTTCAAAGAGTTTTCTCCTCATTCCAAAACCTTTGTCGTAGCCAGTCAGAGTGGCCTTTTTGCGGGAAGTCACTGGAGCCAGACTCTCTGGGCTCAAGCCCACCACAGCCACTTGCTCCCTGAGTGCTCCTTTTGGGCTAGTGACTTAACCTCTCTGTGCTTCATTTCTCTTCCTTAGTCTCCCTGGAGCATTCTAGGCGTGGGGCCTGCACACCCTGGGCACTCAGGCGCTCAGTGCTGTCACGGCTGTTGACATCATTACTGCGCCTCTGTCTCCTGCTGGATGTTCTGGGCATTTCCACAGAGTCCTCAAGGGCAGGCCTGCGGTTGATTCAGCTCTAATTCCTGAGACCTGGCACAGTCCCTGAACAGGGGAGTCACTCAGGGGACAAATGCGTGTGTGTAAAGTGAATGGGCTTCTCCAGAGATACGGGCAGAAGATGAGTAAGAATCTGCCCGTGATCCAGCCGTCAGAGCCTCTGCCCATCCTCAAAGTTGGAGGCTCCCTAGCTGTGACCCACTATGTGCTCGGCCTCAGCATATCCAGGCCAAGTCTGTGTCCAGCTGTGGGCTGCCCAGTGACTGGCAGGGCAGCGGGCAGGAGGGAGAGGGGAGCAGAAAGCAGCCATTGGAAACGGACACAGGTTGGGACAGCTAAGCAGAATCCAGGGGCTACACTTAGACTAGAATGGCCTTCCCTTCCTTCTTGACTAGAAAAAAAAAATTAAGTCATAATTTACATACAATAGAGTATTCAATATACCTGGCCATGGTGGCACACTCTGTAATTCCAGGGAGACCCTGTCTCAAAATAAAAATTTGAAATATAGACCAGTTTAGTGTGATGCTAGGGTGGCCCTGGGTTCCATCCATAGCACCCCATTAAGAAAACAAGAAAGAAAGCCCGCCTAGCATGTGTGAAGCCCTGGGTTCAACCCCCAGCGCTTAAAAACAATATGCACACACATATGCATAGAGTGTGGGTGAAGGATACAGTTGGTTGATTTGTGACAATGAAGTCGTGTGTGTGACCACCAGCCCAGTCAGGACAGAGAAGGTTTCCATGGCCCAGTTACCCGGCATGCCCTCGGGCCCCTCCCTGCGTCTCCCCGAGGTGCTGCAGATGGGCAGCCGAGTCCTACGCTGCCTGCCTGGCCGCCTGGCTCAGTGAGTCTGTGGAATTCGTCATGTTGTGGCATCTCTGAGTAGCTGGTTCCTCCGTGCTGCCAAGTGGTATGTCGCTGTAGAAAAACACCACATTTTGTTTATCCATCTGTCTGCCGATGGGCATTTGGGTTGTTCGCAGTAGGGCTGGTGTAAAGCAGGCTGCCCCAAGCTGGTTGTCACGCCTGTTCCTCAGGGTTAAGAGGACCCTGAAGCTGGACCAGTTTCCATAAGCAGGGTCATCACACCTGGTCATTCACACTCTCCATGGGGGGATGGCCAGGCAGGGGGCCAGTATGCTGAAACCCTCCCAGTGCTCTTTATCAGCTCTTTATCTGGGGAGCTGCAGCCCAAGACCATTTCTGGTTCATACTGAGGCATCCTGTGGGCTAGCACTGCTTGTGGGTGAGACTGAGGAAGAACCAATTTAAGCCCCGTGCAGTGACACACCTGTGGTCCAAGCTGCTGGGGAGGCTGAGGCAGGAGGATTGCAAATTCAAGGCCAGTCTGGGCAGTGAGCATTGAGAGACCCTGTCTCAAAATAAAATATAAGGAAAGAGCTGGGGTTGGGGTGGGCGTGCGGCTCAGTGGTGAGGCACTGCCTGGCATCCTTAGCACATTAAAAAAAAAAAAGCCGACACTGAAGTTTTGCGATGTCACTGTGGCCTTCTGTCTCTAGGAGGCTATAAATGGGGCTGGGCCCCTGGCCTTCTAGGAAGGTTCCCATTGCTCAGGTGGATGGGCAGCTTCCCGAGGTTCTGTGCCTCCAAGATTCCTTGTGTCCTCCAGGAAGCAGGACCAGGTGGAGTTGGCGGGAGCTCTGGATGGAGGGCCAGGCATGTCAGAGTTCCCATCCCTGTGGCACCCCTGTCACCTACTGTCACCTGCTGGACCAGTGACTGCCCTTACTAAATTTCTGCTTCCCGTCTATCCAGTGGCTCATCCCTGCCCGCTAGGGGTGCTCAGTGGCAGACCTTCATGAAGTGCCAATCATGGAGACTGGCACTCAGGAGACAGTAGGTGGTGACCATGAGGGGTGTCTGTGGCCTAAAGTAACTTCTGCGGTCAGAAGAGGTCTGTCTCCCTGGAGTTCTGGGGGGAAGCACAGGCCCCCGATGGCGCCACCTCCCAGGCAGGCCTTGGGAGAAGGAGGACTGGGCTCAGTGACCCTCTGCGCTCGTGTTTTCCAGACCTGCCTTCCTCACTGGAAGTTTTGCGTGAGTGACTCGGAAAACAACCTGGGCTTTGCCCTGGGCCCCATGTTTGTCAAAGCGACCTTCACCGAGGACAGCAAGAACATAGTAAGTACCTCCCCTGTGGACAGAGTGGGCATCGCATCTACTGGGCGCCCCCCACCCCAGCCTGACAGCCCACACTCTGCTCTGCCCTGGTCCTTTCCTGCTCCAGGCCACAGGATCCCGGGGCCTTCTTTAACTCACAGGCCATTTCCTCAGGCTGCAGGGCGTGACTTGCTAAATGACTTCCGTGGTTGAGGCCAGGCCAGTTGTTTGTGTTATTTAATTTGATCTTCCCAGCGACCCCATGAGGCTACCACAGCCATCTCCACCTCCTGGGGCTGCGAAGGACCCCACCAGGTAATGTTGACCTGGAAGTGACATTTTTCTTACTCTGAGGGTGACAGAATTATTCAAGCAGGTAGAGGATCATCATGGCTGAGTGCTAGGGAGACAGCCAGCCCCCAGCTCAGATTCTGGCTCTGTCACTTGGCTGGGTGACTTGAGCGGTGTTCTCCCCTCACCTGGGACATGAAAGTGGGGCTGTCCCTTCTGCAGAGGGGTGTTAAGGTGAGACAGCAATAAACCACCAAGTCGATCTTAAAGCAAGAGACGGAACCTTTATTCACCAGTTGATGTCTGGATCCACCAGCTGGCGGGCCAAGGGCCAGGCTGCTAGTCCACACCCTTCGACCCCTCCCAGGGTTCGAGCACACCTTTTGTAGTCCAAAACCATATTAACACATAAGTGGCTGTTGCTATGATTCAGATCCATAAGCAAACATCATAAGATCTAAAATCATAAGCAGTAAAGAGGGTGGGCCAAAACGTCCCTAGTTGAGAACAAGTTAAAGAATGGCTACTAACATCTACACCTCTGACAGGGTAGATTGTCCAAGAAAAATGGGAACTGAAGAGGGGACACTTTTACGTTGTATAAGAATTGCCATCTGTGTCGCCTAACATGCCGTGCTAGGCAACCGCTCACTGATGGGTGCAGAGACGGGGCTTTCCCACGGGAGAAGCTTTTCTTACATGATGTGGGGTCTCAGGGCAAAATGGAGTCTGTGTGGTCATTGCCCACACAGCCTGGCCATAACAAAATGAGATGCTACACATAAAGAACACCTGGCCCAAAATAAGCTACAGTCAATGGCAGCGATAGTTTATCACTAATGGTATTGTTTGCGTAATTAGTGTCTATAGTCAAGGGGCAGCACTGCACTTCCAGTCTGCTGAGGCAGGGGCTGGGGTGGTGGCTCAGCGGTAGAGCCCTCGCCTAGCACATGCAAGGCCCTGGGTTCAATCCTCAGCACCACATAAAAATAAGTAAAATAAAAGTATTGTGTCCAACTACAACTTATATATAATATATATATATATATATATATATTTTTTTTTTTTTTGTTTGTTTGTTTGTTTGTTTGTTTGTTTTGTTTTGTTTTTTTAATCTGTTGAGGCAGAATCTGAGTCCAGGTCTGTCTGGCCCCAGCCCCACGGCTCTTGCCTTCCCCTTCCCTAGAATCTTCCATCTTCTATCTTTGGCCCCCGGGTCTGCCCTGCATCGTCACCCTCAACAGCTGCCATTTGTGCCCTGAGACCTTTCTGAGTGCCTCTCAGATCAAGTTCTCTGGGTGTTAAAGCTCTATTCCATCAAAAAGGATCCCATCAGCCTGGGAGAGGCCATATCTTCTGGACGGCTCCAAAAGAGCACTCCACCACTGTAAAGGCTCCGAAAAGTCCTGCTGCGGACCTTTCCGCTTCCCCAAGGCACGTCCAAGCTCATTCGGCCACAGAGACCAGTGCATGGAAGGCCCGTCTCGTCTCGAGGGATGTCTGTCCATGTTAGGAACATGGTCTGGAAGCACAGCCATGGCCACCCTCTTAGCCCGCTCTGCAGAACCCGAGGCCTTGAGCCAACCTCAGTTTGACCTCGGGTCCAGTGTCATCCTGCCTGGGGCACTGGTTGCATCCAGGGGGCCAGTGCCCAGAGCTCAGGGTGCAACATCTGTCTCCTCAGGCCAGCAAGATAATCCTGGAGATCAAGAAGGCCTTTGAGGAGAGCCTGAGCATGCTGAAGTGGATGGATGAGGACACCCGGAAATCAGCCAAGGAGAAGGTGAGGCCGCCCGGGAGCTCGGGCCACCCAGGCTTCCTGCACCGGGCAAGAGCAGCAGAGAGAGAGCAGGGCTAGGAGAGGCCAGCCTGTCCCCTGGGCACGCATGGATGCTGTCCTGCCTTGTGACCAGTCTAGCAGGCTGGGGGGACAGCCTGAAGCCCAGTGTCACACATCTCTTGGCTGAAGGTGGACAGGCAGGAGAGCACGCACAAGAGAGGTGGACCAAGCTACTGTGGTGCTTGCTCCCTCCACAGCTCCCAGTCCCCCAGCAGTAGGGGACAGAGCCTCAGAATCTCAGAAGCTCATCACTTCCCAAAGGTTCCAACACTTGAACTTTGGGGACACATTTGGACCATAGCAGCTTCCCTTGGGGAAGCAACATTTAATCAGAAACCCAAAAGATTAACTGGGGGCTGGGGTGGTGGCTCAGCCGTAGAGCGTTCGCCTAGCCTATGTGAGGCACTGGGTTTGATCCTCAGCACCACATAAAAGTAAAAAAAAAAAAAAAAGATATTGTGTCCACCTATAACTAAAAAATAAATATTAAAAAAAAAGATAAGTTAGGCAAGGGGGGAATGTTTCCAAAAAGATGTGAAAGCCCTAAGTGGGGAGGAGCCTGATCCCCCGCCCCTTGACGTGACCCTGAGCCCAGAGCCCACAAAGCTGGGGCCAGCTGGTCAGCATCGCGGGTGCTCAGTCCTCTGTGTCCCTCCCATCCAGGTGGACGCCATCTACAACATGATAGGCTACCCCAACTTCATTATGGACCCCAAGGAACTGGACAAATTGTTCAACGATGTGAGTGGCTTACACCCTGCTATCCCAAGTGCCCACTTGGGGAGGGTCCAAGGTGGGCAGGGCGCCCAGGGCTTCTGGAAGCAGGGAGGCTGACCTGGCATCATGACAGCCATCAGGGGATTAGCTCAGCGGGAGAGCACTGGCCTCACATCATGACTCCAACTGGGTTCAACCCAAGCACTGCATAAAATGGGGGGGGAGAGGTAGCGGGGCTGAGGTTGGCTCAGTGGCAAAGCGCTTGCCTCACACACATGAGGCCCTGGGTTCAATCCTCAGAACCACATTAAATAAATAAAAAAAATAAAGATATTGTGTCCATCTACAACTAAGAAATTAAAAAAAAATAAAAGACTTGGGGAAGCAGATCCTAAAAGGTGCAGCACCTGACCCTGAGCCCAGAGCCCACAGGGCTGGGGTCAGCTGGCCAGCATCGCAGCCCTAAAACACCATGGTGGTGGGGGGAGAAAGTGAAGCCCCTCACACCCCCACTCCTGCCCCAGAACGGCCACCTGTCTTCAGGGTCGTACCCCAACCTCCTCAGAGAAAACTTGGACCTCAAATTTTGACCTTGAGATGGGGATGGGAAAGAGGAGGCAGCCATCCCAAATGCACAGTGAAGCTCCACTGAGGTGGAGGGGGATTACTGCCTCCCTGCTGCCAGAACCTTCGGCACATCACCCCTTTAAGTGGGTTGTGATTTTGCCCCAAATGATAGTTTGCTATCTTCTCATGAGTGAAATTCAGGCATTTTTGAAATCATAATAACCTCTCATCATGGTTCTATTTAAAACCTAAGACTATTAAAATTACTTCTGAGAATAGGAGACTCATTCCGCAGCCATGTTTCTTGAGAATACTTTCAGACACCCCAGGGTCATCCTGATGCGAGACCCAGAGTCTCCTGGAGACGGCTCAGGCAGGGCCCACAGACAGGGGTCTGCCCCTGAGGGCCCAGTGTTTTACCACAGCCCTTGGGTATGCCATAAAGATCTGGAGTTGACCTGAGGGAGGGCTTTGCACCTGGTAGGAGCTGAGAGGCCCGGCCCAGGTGTGGGGGGTGTGATAACGCCTGTCCCCTGACATTTCAGAGCCAGATTCCAGTGTGGTTCATTAAATCTGTGCTGTCCAATTTGTTAGCTACCAGCCATGGGGGGCTATTTAATTAATCAAAACTTAAGTTAATTAAAATTTAATTACACTATCACATTTGAGATGCTCAGTAGCCACCTGTCACCAGAGTCTACCATATTGGCCAGTGTAGGTGGAGATCACACGGAGAACACACCCATCATCACAGTCCTGTAGGACAGTGATGGAGATACTTCTTGCCCAAGGGAACCACTGATGGGGCATCCTGCAGCACTGTGACACTGTCAGGTGCCTGAAGGAGACAGTTGTTGCTGGGCCCAGCAGGTTAGAAGCCTCAGAGGGGTGGAGCCTGCAGCTCCGAGCCCACACTCTGGCCCTAGGCCTGCCTACCCATCCCTTCACCTCGTGGGGTCTGAGTTTCTGACTTTCCTCTAGGGTTGCTCCCATCTGTGTCTCTGCTTCTTTCCTCAGTACACGGCAGTTCCAGACCTCTACTTCGAGAACGCCATGCGATTTTTCAACTTCTCATGGAGGGTCACCGCTGACCAGCTCAGGAAAACCCCCAACAGAGACCAGTGAGTCCCCCAGGCCCGGCCAGGAAGGCCTTGGTTCCCCACCATAGGGATGCACACCACTGAGCTTGCCTTCCTCACCCACTGTCAGGTGCCAGGTGTGACTGTCACAGAGGCCCTCTTTTCAAATTAAGAAACCAAAAGCCGCTGGGTGTGGTGGCACATGCCTGTAATCCCAGCAGCTCAAGAGGCTGAGGCAAGGGGATTGCAAGGTCAAAGACAGCCTCAGCAAAGGCGAGACACTAAGCAACTCAGTGAGACCCTGTTTCTAAATAAAATACAAAAGAGGATTGGGGATGTGGCCCAGTGGTCCAGTGCCTCTGAGTTCAATCCCCAGAATCCTCTGCAAAAAAAGCCAAAGTAGAGCCCATCCTGGCCCCAGTCTGGGTGCCGCAGTGCCCAGCCTGTTGGCAGAGTGAACCTGGCCTCTGAGGCCGAGGGGGCCTGGCACCACATCCCAGCTTCATGGCCTCAGCATTCAGAGCCTTCATTTCATTATCTTCGAAGTAGCAGGGAAGGGAACTGGTTCTTGGGTCATTGAAGCAATCCAGTGTGGGAACTGGGGAGAGCCAGGCCCTGACAGGAGGCCCTCCGCATGGGTGAGTGTCCCATAACTCCTCACAAACAGGAGCAGTGGTTTCTCCCACTGTCCCACTGGGGCTGGGAAAGGTTCTAGATGGGCGCTGATGACCCAGCACTTTAACACACTGCAAATCCCACTGTGCATCAGTGTCCCCCGGAGAGCTGTTTCAAAAATAGTCTCCAAGGATGAGGGTGTAGCTCCGCGGTAGAGTACATGCCTAGTACTTGAGACCCTGGGTTCCCTCCCCAGCACTGCCAAAAATGTGAGGGGGGGGTGTGTGGGGGTTGCCTCCTGACGTTTTTTTGTTGTAGTTTTTGGTTGTGGGGGCTTTTGCAGCAGGGGGTAGGGAGTTCCTGGGGATTGAACCCAGGAGTGCTTTATCACTGGGCTAAATTCCCAGCCCTTTTTAATTTTTTATCTTGAGACAGGGTTTGACTAAGTTGCTGAGAGCCTCACTAGGTTGCTGAAGCTGGCCTTGAACATGTGATCCTCCTGCCTCTACCTCCCAAATTTGCTGGGATTACAGTTGTGCACCACTGCACCTAGCCATAGCCTAACTTCTACCCCAGATCTTAAGTCAGAATAATCTGGAGAAAGACCCTTCTTTTTAAAATGGTCTCCCCAGGAAAGTTAGGTGTAGTCAGCCCGGTACTAGTCCCTCCACTCCTGAAACAGGATAAATCTTACCAAGTCAGAACGAATCCTCTTTGCCTCTGGCGCCCTCTTGTGGGCAATGGAGGTTCAAACATCTTTTTCCTCCAAGTTTTCCATTGTCAACGAGGGTCCCCCTAACAAACAAGAAGGTAGGTGGACCTTCACCTTCAGAATATGGCACAGACACTACTGCCAATTTACCTGGCTTCTTAAGTTTTAGATTAAAAGTTTTCACTTAAACTTGTCTTCTAGCCAGACACAGCAGTATTCATCTGCAACCCAAGCTACCCAGGTGGCTGAGGCAGAAGGAGCCAAAGTTCAAGGCCAGCCTCCGCAATTTAGCAAAGTAAAAAATAAGGGCAAGGGATGAAGCCCAGTGATAAAGCACCCCTGGGTTCAGTCCCCAAGGAAGGAAAGATTAATGCATTTTGGAAAATCTGAACCAGTCGTGGTGGTGCACACCTCTAATCCCAGTAGCTCAGGAGGCATGGGCAGAAGTTCAAAGCCAGCCTCAGCAAAAGTGAGGTACTAAGCAACTCAGTGAGACCCTGTCTCTAAATACATACAATATAGGGCTGGGGCTGGGGCTTAGTAGTCAAGTGCCCCTGAGTTCAATCCCCATTAACCTCCTTGCCCTCCCCCCAAAAAATATAATATGAAAAATCTGAAAACTTATTCATGAACTTTTCATACCCTGTACACTAAAATCATTGATCTGTCTTGCACTTTTTGGATTTTTTACATAATTTTTTACATAATGGCTCATGCATTGGTCCTTTGGAAAATAGTGTTTTGCCAGGCATGGTAGCACATGCCTGCAATCGCAGCAGCTGAGGAGGCTGAGGCAGGAGGATCATGAGTTCAAAGCCAGCCTCAGCAATTTAGCAAGACCCTAAGCAACTCAGCAAGACCCTGTCACTAAATACTATATAAAAAAGGGCTGGGGATGGGGCTCAGTGGTTACACACCCCTGGGTTCAGTCCCCAGTACAAAAAAAAAAAAAGACAGAAAAGAAAAAAAATTGTGGTTCCACTAAGATTTACAGATTTTCCGCTCTCATATACTGCAGCCAAAAAAAAAAAATCCACATTAGTTAACATCATAGTTGGCCTCCTGAGAAAAATCTTAAAGTACTGGGAAGCTATCAAATTCATGATGGTCAATACAAGTTTTCCAAAATTTTAATATTTCTTTGAAACTTCATTTTTCTTGAAACCTCAGATTTTTATCATTGGTAATAAATGACAAAATGTGAATTAGTTCCCCTGAGGTGCTAAGCTTCCTTTTTCATTTTCAAGAACATGTCTGCCTTGTTGCCCAAGTCCAAAATTCCATGGCTGGTCGGTCATCCGAAGAGGATGAGAGAGACCTGAAGCACCACGTGGGTATTCCCCATTGGTCAAACAGGATATTGAAAAGACTGGTACTTGGGGGTCGAGATTTAATGGAATTAATGATTAGGCTACTTTTTCCTGGGTGTTGTCAATGAAAATGACCCGCTGGCTTGTTTTGGTTGGAGCACCTGCTAGGAAAGGAGCAGGTGGCCACTAGGACTTGCCCGGCCCCCTGCCCAGGCGGCAGCAGTGTCATTCAAGGTTGCTTTTGTACCATGATACAGATCTCAACATGTGGCAGAGACAGAGTGTCTCAATGTTATAATGAAAATAGTTTTGACATCATAAACCAGAGGATCTTGGGGACTGTCACTTTAGACCACACCTTAGAACGGCTGCTAGACACATTTCAAGCCTCAAAAATAACCTCAGTTCAATATCTGATGGTCCCTCTTGCTGTCTGTGAGCGCCTCGGTGTGGCACCCTCTGAGGTGACATCACTGATTTATAGGTATTCAGGTGTTTTCTAGCTTCCCCCTCAGAAACAGTGCTGCCCGATGTCCTTGTGCTGACCTGGTCCTGGGGTCAAGGAGTACCCACTGGAGTTCCGTTCCGCCCACCGCCTGGGCTCTCACGCACCTGTTGCTTGCAGGTGGAGCATGACCCCGCCCATGGTGAACGCTTACTACTCGCCCACCAAGAACGAGATCGTGTTTCCAGCTGGGATCCTGCAGGCGCCCTTCTACACCCGCTCCTCGCCCAAGTAGGCCATCTCTGGTGCTGGTGCCCCGACGGGTCCCCTGTCCCTCAGCTAGCCCTGTGTCTGCAGCTGACCCTGACAGCCATCTCACTGAGCCATCTGTGCCCGGGTGGCCCAGGTGGCCTAGGATTGCAGCGTCGTGGGTACAGAGCGCAGCAGCCCCTGTCCCCTGCCTTCCCTCCAAGGGTCTCTGGGGCCGAAAGCTCCTGCAATCGAGAAACGTGGCACAGTCGTGCAGTCAAGAGCCCCATGTGGGAAATACTGCTGTGACGGTGGCTTAGAGCAGTTGCAGCCAGGGAGTTGGCGTGGTGAGGGCGCTGTCCTAGAAGCTGGACTCCCAGGATGACTGTGTGGAGCTTGGGAAGAGGCACTGGCCCATTCCCAGGCTTCGTTTGCTTTAAAGATCAACTGCTAGTCTGTGGGAGGGGACAGTGATCCTCTAGAGTGTCCAGCACGTGCATGTCACCCACAGGGCACAGCTGGCTCCCTTAGACTGCCCAGCCTCCCACTGTCTCCAGGGCTGTGTCCCACAGAGCCCCTGCTACATCTCAGGCCCAACAAGTGAGGGCCACATGGCAGGGCAGGAGCCAGAGGCCTTGCTCTCACTTTGTGACTCCCTCCAGGGTCTTAAACTTTGGTGGCATTGGTGTCGTCGTGGGCCATGAGCTGACTCACGCTTTTGATGATCAAGGTACAGGTTCCTTGGGGTCCCTCCAGACATAGCCCATCAGCTTCTTAGCCCCACTGCCTCTGCTCCCTGGGACTTAGCTTTGGAGAGAAGGACCAGAGTCTAAACCCTGGCTCGGCCGCTTGCCAAATGCTCTCACCTCGGCAAGTCACATCATTCTCCAAGCCTCCGTCTCCTTATCTGCAAAATGGGTGCAACAGGTCCAGGTGGGGGTGGGGAGGATTGTGTGAAGGCTATAGTGAGCACTTTCTGTAGGGTGCTGGGTGCTCGGTGCTCAGTAGGAGTCAGGAGTCAGAGACGTGGAAGTCACACCCTCCTCAGCAGCTAGTGTCCAGGGTCTTCCTCAACTGCCCCCTGCTCGGGGACAAGAAGAAAGTGGCAGAGACCCTAGAAACCAGGCCTGTCATGTGCTCCTGATTCTGCCAACTCCACTGGCCCCTTGCTGGACTCCATTCCTTGGGATCCGAGGCCCTTGGCCAGTGGAGATCCACCCTGCGCCTCAAACCTTTGTACAGCCACATGGCCGCCTGCCTGGCCACTTTTCCCCACCCTCTCCCACTCGGTCTGGCCCGTCCTCTGGCCCTCTGATGGGCATCCTGTCCCTGTACAGGCTGGAGGGTGGGGTCAGACAGGGGAACCCACTTCCCACTGGGAGGGAAGAAGAGCGATAGTGCCACTCCTGCGCTCTGACCACAGGGCGGGAGTATGACAAGGATGGGAACCTCCGGCCCTGGTGAAAGAACTCCTCGGTGGAGGCCTTCAAACAGCAGACGGAGTGCATGGTGGAGCAGTACAGCAGCTACAGCGTGAACGGGGAGCCCGTGAACGGCCGCCACACCCTCGGGGAGAACATCGCAGACAACGGGGGCCTCAAGGTGGCCTATCGGGTGGGTCTGCTCCTCCTGTGCACCTGTCCAGGTCCACATCTGTCCAGATGCCTCATCAGTAGGTCAGCATAGAAACGCCTGGCAAGCTGCAGGAGTGCTGTGCCTCGGCTTCCTCGTCTTTCGGTGGGGGTGGGGAGGACGTGAGCACTGACTGTGGACGCAGCACCTTCTGCTTGGAGACCACCTGCTTGAGAGTCCCAGGAGAGAGCCAGGGCAGGGTCCACCTGCAGAGCCGGCCCCTTCTTGCCTTTGCGGGGGAACCCACTGCCAGGTAGGGCAGCAGGGCCCAGGAGGACACTGAGCACAGAGCCAGTTCTGGGTTCCAATCCTAGTCTGGAGTAAGTCGCTACCATCTGAGCCCATTGGCTTGTCTCTGAGCCCCTGACCTGCACCCTCAGGTGGCCGGAGGTGAATCCAAGTGACTCAGACACAGGTCCCGGCCTGAGAGGCAGCCTGGCGACTCACCAAGGGAAAAGGGCCAGAGGCAGGGGGTAGTGGAAGGAGTCAGGAGCAAGGGCCTCTGTCACTGAGAAAGGAGCTTGGTTCTATTCTGGCGACAGTGAGAACCACTACAGGGTCAAACAGGAGATATCATCTAATTCCTTCTTTAAGGCAGGTCTGCAAGCCGGCAGCCCATGGGCAAATCCAGCCCCAGCCTGTCCCCGTAGGTTTGGGGGACCTGGCCACACTGTATCCACAGGTTGCCTGTGGCTACTTTTGCACTCTGAGCACAGAGGAGGATAGTTCAACAGGGACCGGTAGCCCCAAATCTGGAACATCTACTCCGGCCCTCACAGAGGAGGTCTGCCAACACTCGCCCTAGACGGTTCGCTCGAGTTGCCACATGAGGAGGGGACCAGGCTTGTGTCCTCGGTTCCTCTGAATTAGGGAGACCCGTTGGAAGCTGTTGTGAGGTTACCCAGGCTAGAGGGGAAAGGGTGAGGAAGGTCAGTTTTGGGGTGTTTGGCTTGGCTGGAAGAGTTGGGGGGAACTCTGAGCCTGAGTAACTAGGAGGGTGGTGGTGCCATCCTATGGTGGCAGGTTTGGTGAGGGTTCATGTAAATGACTTCTTCCTTCTATGCCATGCTGAGTTGGATGTGATCTTGGGTGTCCAGCTAAGGCAGTTGAATATCCAGATCAGGGAAGAGGCTGGTGCCAAAGTGCACATTGGAGAGCCATCAGCATTGTGTGGCGTTTTAGGCCATGGGGTCGATTGCACTCCCCTTTAGGGAGGGAGCAGAGAAAGAGGAGGGATCCTCCAGGCTGAGCCAAGGCCCAGAACCCAGAAACCAGCCTTGGCCTGCACACTAGCCCCTCACCCCTGTGTCCTGGCTGCCCTCAACCTCTGGCCTTCTCTCCTCCCAGGCTTACCAGAACTGGGTAAAGAAGAACGGGGAGGAGCAGACCTTGCCCACGCTGGGTCTCACCAATGACCAGCTCTTCTTCCTGGGGTTTGCACAGGTGAGTTCATTAGGGGAACAGGTAAGGTCCCCTCCAATCACCAGCTCCCTAACTCATCAGACCGTCTTCAGGTCATTAGCCTGTGAGGAGGTGAGCTTCCTGTCATTAGAGAGATTCAAGGAAGGGCCAAGAAAGAATACTAGTATCCTGTATGTGGTGGAGGAGGCCCCTCCTAGTTCTGGGGTTCTAGAAACTTCTTAACATAGCCAGACATGGTAATGCATGCCTATTATCCCAGCTCCTTGGGAAGCTGAGACAGGAGGATCACCAGTTCGAGCTCAGCCTCAGCAACTTAACAAGACTCTGTCTCAAAATAGAAAATGGAAAGGGCTGGGGATGTAGCTCAGTGAGAGAGCAGCCCTGGATTCAGTCCCCAGAACCGGGGGAGAAAGAAATCAAGACCCACCAGGTTGGCACTTGAGTTGGCCTTCAGTTGATTCCCAGAGCTGCCTCTCGAGAGAGTGTCCTACCCAGAAAATATGAAATCTGGACTAAATCCAAGATTTGTAAAGTGGAGTTTAGGCAGAATCCCAGCCTGGTACGTTGGTATCAGACAGAGAACTGGCTCTGGCTGAAGAGACACAGCTTGGTGACACCTGCGTCAGAGAGGGGCATAGGCGCACTCCAGCCTCCCCTTTGACCCACCCACGGGCCTTCCTGAGTCCTTGGGGTGTGAGCACCAGGCGAGGGCTCATTCCACCCCTGCAGTGGTGGGACCAGTCTGGCGGCCTCAGGGCCCCACAGTGACCCCAGCTTCTCCCCCTTGTTCCCTCAAAGGTCTGGTGCTCTGTCCGAACGCCCAAGAGCTCTCACGAAGGCCTCATCACCAACCCCCACAGCCCCTCTCGCTTCAGGGTCATCGGCTCCCTCTCCAATTCCAAAGAGTTCTCAGAACACTTCCACTGCCCCCTTGGGTCACCCATGAACCCTCATCGCAAAGAGCCAAGACGGAAGAGAGGAAGGGGCTGAGGATGAGCCCCCAGGGGAGGCTGCCAAGTCTGCCCCTTCTTCCAACCCCTTGGCCGCCCAGGGCCCCTTCCCCGAACTGGAGAGTTTGCAGCCGGCACTGGGCCGGGTGGGGGTCCTCTGCATACCCGAGTTGCTCCCCTGTGCAGACCGGCGTCCCAGCGAGCACCAGCTCCAGTGGGCATTCGGGTATCGGGCTGGTGGCTCACCAGGCCTGGGCCCCACAGCGACAAGGGCCGGGGGACACAGCCCCCTCGCCCACATCCAGCACCACATAGACCACAATTACCACTGTGTCAAATGCTTTAAGATCTATTTTTGGGGAAACTATTTTTTAAACATTGTGGAATACACTGGAAATCTTCAGGGAAAAATGCATTTAAAACACTTTTTTTTTTTGAGGGAAGGATTGTTATATTTATTATGTTTTCTTTTTTTTTCCTAAATAACCTGTGGACAAAGGAAGCCCCACTGATTTACCCCCTCACTGCAAGGCTGGGCTGAGTTAGGAACACACACACACACACACCTGCCCCAGGCCACTAAGCAAATCCTCTGACTGTGGTTACTACTGCATGGTCACCCACAGACAGGAAATGGGGGAGCCAGGCAGAGGCCCAGTTCATGGCCAGCTGCTCTCAGCTTGCTGCCCCTGTCCCCGGAGCTCAACCATGGAAACCCCAGCAAGGAAGATTTCATCCCCACAGTCACAGCAGGGGACTGATGGCTATGGCAGATGAAGCCAGGTCTGAGGGCACCCCAGCTGGAGCACAGGGCCCTCCAAGCACCAGATGCTCGCAGCTGACCATAGACCTTCTCTTTTGGTCCTTTCTCTTCGGGTCACCCCCAGGACCTGTTGCTTCTCTGTAGCAACCCCCCCACCCCAGCCATTCTGGGCTCTGCCTTGCAGGATCCCTCTCCCCCAAGGGAAGGAGGAAAGAGAATGCCGCTCTTGTCTGCAGCAGGGTCCAGATCCTCCCCTGAGCTCCATCCTCAGCCCCCAGCCTGGTCAGCTTCCAGACCAGTTCTCTAGTGCCTTATCTTAGGCTGCGGCCTGGGCTGTGCTGAGGAGATGACCCCTGCCCCAGCGGCCCCTGGCCTCCTCAGTGGAGCCCCCAAGTGTCCTGATTGGAACCCAAGGCCATACTCCCACTCCTGATGCTCACAGGGCCACCCCTCAGCCCCCAGGAGCTCTGGCCTGCAGGGCTGTGACTCTGGGTAGTAGAAGTTAGATGCCGCTGCCCTCGCCCTGGGCTCTAGCCATCAAGGCCCCCTGGTTTAGATCAGGATGGCCCTTGCAGCTGGACAGGCTCCCCTCCTTAGACAGGAGGCTAAGGGAAGTGTTCCTCAGCCCAGTCTAGCCCATGGAGTCAAGAGACCAAGAAGGTCACCCCTTCTAGAGGCCACAGCTCCTCCCAACAGCAGATGCTCAGGCTCCACCAGGTAGGTGGACCTGACTGCAGCCGCACAGCAGCCCCCGTGAGAGATTAGGCCCTGCCCCATGGCGTGCCCCTTACCAAGGAAGCCTTGTCCAAGAGGCGCAGACAGCTCAGCCTTGCCCTGTGAGCTCGGGTCAGCAGGAGGCTTGCAAGTAGGCTCCAGGTGAGGCCCCTGTTACTCACAAACAAGTTCAAGTCCTGGGAGCTCTTTGGGAGAAAGATAAGAAGGAACCAGGGAAGGAGCTAGAGCCAGCCACCTGGGAGGTGGGCCTTTCCCATCCCTGCGCCTCCCTGTGCCTCCGATGCCCCACCCTCCTGCCTTCCCCAGGGAAGGGTGGTCCTGGAAACTGTCACACCACCAGCCAGAAGCAAGTGTCTTGGGCTGGAGTCTAGCCAGAGGGAATGGAGATGGCACTCCCTGTCAGGATGTGCGGGGGGGGGGGGGGGGGGGGGGGGGCAGGGGGAGAAGCCCAGGCCCACGCAGAGGCAGGGTCCCCACTCCCATTGCCCCTCCACAGTGTCAAGGCCAAGGGGAGATGGGCAGTGCACTCCCAAGACCAGGGGAGCCACAGGACTTGCTTCTCTGTGGGCACATGGGTGTGGGGTTTGGAGGTGGGAATCTATTTTTTGTATTATGTTTTGTGCTACTGTAGTTTTGTGTGGAAATATTGTAATTAAAATAAAGTACTTATATCGAGAGCCACTTGTGTCCGAGTGTCCTTCCAGGTTGCTGTGCATCCTTTGGAACCACAAGAAAGCCCCAGCCAGCCCAGAATGGCCCACCCTAGCCTCACTAGGAAGAGGCTTTGGACCCTGAGGAACAGCTGGGGCTTCCTCCTGCCTGCGCCCACCTAGCCAACCCCCACCTAGCCAGCCGGGCTTCGTGGGCAGGCTTGTGTGCGCCCCCTACCCGTGAGAGTGATGTGTCTCATGGCCTGGGCCCAAGGGGCTCCCTGGTCAACGTCATGTTTCCATTATCTCAGAGCCAAAGAGCTTCTGGATCTCAGATACTTGGGCAGGGCAGGCAGGAAATTCAAAGAGGTCCAAAAAACAGCCTCCCCTGGCTTTTACATATGTACTTCCCGCTGCCTGGAATGTTCTGACTTCCCCACCTGGTGAACTCCTACCACCCTTCAGTGCCCCACTCACCATCACCTCCTCTAGGAAGCTTCAGGTCTGCATGGGGGGGGGGGGCTCACAAGGCTTTCCTTTCCTTCCAGAGGGTATTAGTTTACTAGGGCTGTTGTAACTAAGTACCACAAACATGGTGGCCTACAGGACAGATTGAGGTGTTGGCCTCCCAAGTCTCTGGGGTTACGGGTGTGGGTCACCAAGCCCGGCCTGACTCTACCTGTCTTTAATAGGAGTAGGTCATTTCTCTTGGACTCTGTTTCTCTGGCTATAAGACCTACAATGTACTCTCTTCTACTGTCTTGGTAACCATCAGATATGGGCGACAGTAAGGATGCCAGAGCTCAGATGCTTGAGCTCAGACTGTCCCCACGAGGTGCGAAGGAGCCTGCAAGGCCCATAGGCCCCAGTGTCTCTCCCCCGGGCAGCTGGGAGAGCCCCCTCCCCTCCAGCTCTTGTCCTCAGGAGAGCAGCCTGTTTAAGGAGAAGGTCCCTCCCTGTCACTGGCTCCCACCTCTTGTGTTTGACCCTGTTGTGTCCTGTTTGCTTTGTCTGGGGCAGTGCCAGGGATTAACCAGGCCTCAGGCTGCAAGCGCCACCACTGAGCCACACCCCAGGCCTCCAGCTTCTTTCTGGAGCCCAAACAGGCCAAGCCCTTTCCCACTAAGGCTCTGGGTCCCTTTTGTCCTTCAGGCTGGAATGTTCTCTGCCCAGAGGGCACACCCCTCCCCAGCAGGATGGATGAGTGAATTCTGTTTAGACCCGCCATGAGTCACGTGCCTATTGGAGTGCAGCCATGGGCAAGAGTTCTCACCCCGCCTCCCCTGAAGCTCACAGTTTGTGGGACAGAGAATTTCTCAGCTCTGATGCTCAGAGGAGGTGTCATTCAGGGACACTGGGTTGCAGGCAGGAAGTGGCTGAGCTGGGTTCTGAACCCAGGCCACTCGATTGGAAAACATGAGAAGCCGCTAGAAACAGAAAGCCCCAGGGATGCCACATGTGCAGAACACGCATGTGCGTACACACACACACACACACACACACACATGCATGAAGGCACAGGATGGAGGAGCTGGCTGCTGCCCACCCTTTTCCCAAGAAGGGAGACCTAGCTTTTAGCCACCCTTCCCCCAGCCCTGGGCCTGCAGATGCCCTCCCTCCAGACAGGCCACCTCCCAGGGACGAAGAACAGGCTCCTTCCTCCCCAGGCTGGGGTCCCAGTGCCCTTGCCCGCCCCCATCCTCCTAGATCCTTGCCCAACCTTGTTCCCCTCCCAAGCAGGACTGGAAACCCCAGCCTGGCCTTCAGACTTCACCCAACACATGTGGAAACACACAGGATGTAACTTGGGAACAGCTGGAAAAAGTAAGCAATCTGTAACAATCGTGTAAGCAGAAGGGCCTGCAGAGGCCTCTGAAAGGGTGAGGGAGCAGGGGGTTAGGACAGACTTTAAACTTGTAAAGAATTTGGTCCACTGTAGAGCCCAACCAGAACTTGGAAAACCTTAGAAGAGAAAACTGGAAACTTTACCAAAGGCCGTCAGAGAATGCCCTTGAGCACCCTGCCGGTGGGCGGAAAAGTCCAGTGTAATTTCAATGCCAGCTCTCCCCAAATTAATGTATGATTTCAGCGTACTCTCAGCCAAAATCCCCAGATAATTTTGCATAGAATTTGACGAGCTGATTCACATGAAAGGGAAAAAGCACAATCAGGACAATTCTGAAAAAACATTGAAACAACGAAGGAGCTATATTCCATATGTAAATATTTATAAAGCAATGGTAAGTGAGAGCTGCTGTAGGTTAGGAACAGGTATCAAACTGGAATAGACCAGAAGCCAGAGACAACCTTGCTCATATATAGGAATTAGTGTAAGATAGAGGAAGCACTTCCTGAGTGGAGAAATGAACCAGCGCCCTCTGGTCCTCTTCTGTATATGGCCTGTTGCCCACCAGGACCTCCTTCTCAACCTGGTGGTCTCAGGAGGGCTGAGCTTCCTACATGACAGTGGCTCCCAAGGGGCAGGAAGCACAGCCTGCCAGGTGTGTTAGGCTCCTCCCCAGGGCCCAGGTTGACATCCTCCTGCATATTGTATTCCTCGAGCAGGGCTGTAGCGCAGTGGTAAAGTGCCCGGCTCAATCCCTTATACCAGGCTCAAAATTAAAAGATAAAAGGAGGGCTGAGTGTGGTGGCACACGCCTGTGATCCCAGTGACCCAGGAGGCCGACACAGGAGTATCTCAAGTTCAAGGACAGCCTCAGCAATTAGTCAGACCCAGTCTCCCAATAAAAGCAAAAGGGCTGGGGATGTGGCTCAGTGGTAGAGACTCCCTGGGTTCAATCCCCAGTACCAAAAAGAAAAAAAAAATATTCTGTGGATACCAGGGGACCGCTGAAAATCTTCCTGCCCGTCCCACCCAGAGCTCTTAGTCTGGGTCTCACTGGGCACATGGCTTCTTTTGTGAGCAACAGTGTGTCTGAGCGAAGAATGACCAGTTGGTCCAGTCTGGCATGGAGATTTGAAA
>NW_027515762.1:0-71828 GCF_048772815.1 Callospermophilus lateralis | reverse complement strand
TCATTAAGGTCGGAAAAAAAATATGTGTTGAGATTTCAGGAGACTCTAGTTTTTTGGCAGCCTAACAACGCCTTTCATTGAATGTGTTATTCGCAGTTTCTGCTTAAGGCTACATCAAGAGGAAACAAACCTTAGGGATAGAACGTAGAACTACTTTATTGTGTCATGTTTCAAGTAGCTAGCACAAACCGTGTTTGATTTAAAGTTCTAACTGCATCTGTCAATATAGGAGAAAACAGAGTGACACCTAAAAATTCAAACTGTTCCTGCAAACGAATGCTTCAACCTAGAAGAACAAAACTTGGGCATCCAAGTGGTAATGGTGTACTGATCATTACTTGAATGTATCATGAAGATTGGATGAAAAAATATATGTTGAGATTTCAGGAGACTCTAGTTTTTTGAAAGTTTGGCAACCCCTTTCATATAAGGGTTATTCGCCAGTCCCTGCATTAGGCTACATCAAGAGGAAACAAACCTTAGAGATAGAACGTAGAACTACTTTATTGTGTCAAGTTTCAAGAAGCTAGCAAAAACAGTGTTTGATTTAGAGTTCTAGTTGCATCTGTCAATATAGGAGAAAACAGAGTGAAACCTAGAAATTCAAACTCTTACTGCAAAAGAATGCATCAACCTAGGAGAACGAAACTTGAGCATCCAAGTTTGATTGGTGTACTGCTCATTACTTGAAAGTATCATGAAGGTCGGAAAAAATATGTGTTGAGATTTCAGGAGACTCTAGTTTTTGGCAGCCTAACAACGCCTTTCATTGAATGTGTTATTCGCCAGTCTCTGCTTAAGGCTACATCAAGAGGAAACAAACCTTAGGGATAGAACGTAGAACTACTTTATTGTGTCATGTTTCAAGTAGCTAGCACAAACCGTGTTTGATTTAAAGTTCTAACTGCATCTGTCAATATCGGAGAAAACAGAGTGAAACCTAAAAATTCAAACTGTTCCTGCAAACGAATGCTTCAACCTAGAAGAACAAAACTTGGGCATCCAAGTGGGAATGGTGTACTGATCATTACTTGAATGTATCATGAAGATTGGATGAAAAAATATATGTTGAGATTTCAGGAGACTCTAGTTTTTTGAAAGTTTGGCAACCCCTTTCAATATAAGTGTTATTCGCCAGTCCCTGCTTTAGGCTACATCAAGATTAAACAAACCTTAGAGATAGAACATAGAACTACTTTATTGTGTCAACTTTCAAGAAGCTAGCACAAACCGTGTTTGATTTAGAGTTCTAGCTGCATCTGTCAATATAGGAGAAAACAGAGTGAAACCTAGAAATTCAAACTGTTACTGCAAACGAATGCATCAACCTAGGAGAACGAAACTTGGGCATCCAAGTTTGATTGGTGTACTACTCATTACTTGAAAGTCATTAAGGTCGGAAAAAAAATATGTGTTGAGATTTCAGGAGACTCTAGTTTTTTGGCAGCCTAACAACGCCTTTCATGAAAGTGTTATTCGCCAGTCTGTGCTGAAGGCTACATCAAGAGGAAACAAACCTTAGGGATAGAATGTAGAACTACTTTATTGTGTCAAGTTTCAAGAAGCTAGCCCAAACCGTGTATGATTTAGAGTTTGAACTACATTTGTCAATATAGGAGAAAACAGAGTGAAACCTAAAAATTCAAACTGTTTCCTGCAAACGAATGCTTCAACGTAGGAGAATGAAACTTGAGCATCCAAGTGGGATTGGTGTACTGATCATTACTCGAAAGTATCATGAAGATTGGAAAAAAAAATATATGTTGAGATATCAGAAGACTCTAGTTTTGGAAGTTTGGCAACCCCTTTCAATAAAAGTGTTATTCGCCAGTCCCTGCATTAGGCTACATCAAGAGGAAACAAACCTTAGAGATACAACGTAGAACTACAGTATTTTTTCAAGTTTCAAGAAGCTAGCACAAACCGTGTTTGATTTAGAGTTCTAGCTGCATCTGTCAATATAGGAGAAAACAGAGTGAAACCTAAAAATTCAAACTGTTCCTGCAAACGAATGCTTCAACCTAGAAGAACAAAACTTGGGCATCCAAGTGGGAATGGTGTACTGATCATTACTTGAATGTATCATGAAGATTGGATGAAAAAATATATGTTGAGATTTCAGGAGACTCTAGTTTTTTGAAAGTTTGGCAACCCCTTTCAATATAAGTGTTATTCGCCAGTCCCTGCATTAGGCTACATCAAGAGGGAAACAAACCTTAGAGATAGAACGTAGAACTACTTTATTGTCTCAAGTTTCAAGAAGCTAGCACAACAGTGTTTGATTTAGAGTTCTAGTTGCATCTGTCAATATAGGAGAAAACAGAGTGAAACCTAGAAATTCAAACTCTTACTGCAAAAGAATGCATCAACCTAGGAGAACGAAACTTGAGCATCCAAGTTTGATTGGTGTACTGCTCATTACTTGAAAGTATCATGAAGGTCGGAAAAAATATGTGTTGAGATTTCAGGAGACTCTAGTTTTTTGGCAGCCTAACAACGCCTTTCATTGAATGTGTTATTCGCCAGTCTCTGCTTAAGGCTACATCAAGAGGAAACAAACCTTAGGGATAGAACGTAGAACTACTTTATTGTGTCATGTTTCAAGTAGCTAGCACAAACCGTGTTTGATTTAAAGTTCTAACTGCATCTGTCAATATAGGAGAAAACAGAGTGAAACCTAAAAATTCAAACTGTTCCTGCAAACGAATGCTTCAACGTAGGAGAATGAAACTTGAGCATCCAAGTGGGATTGGTGTACTGATCATTACTCGAAAGTATCATGAAGATTGGAAAAAAAATATAATGTTGAGATATCAGAAGACTCTAGTTTTGGGAAGTTTGGCAACCCCTTTCAATAAAAGTGTTATTCGCCAGTCCCTGCATTAGGCTACATCAAGAGGAAACAAACCTTAGAGATACAACGTAGAACTACAGTATTTTTTCAGTTTCAAGAAGCTAGCACAAACCGTGTTTGATTTAGAGTTCTAGCTGCATCTGTCAATATAGGAGAAAACAGAGTGAAACCAGAAATTCAAACTGTTACTGCAAACGAATGCATCAACCTAGGAGAACGAAACTTGGGCATCCAAGTTTGATTGGTGTACTACTCATTACTTGAAAGTATCATTAAGGTCGGAAAAAAAATATGTGTTGAAATTTCAGGAGACTCTAGTTTTTTGGCAGCCTAACAACGCCTTTCATTGAATGTGTTATTCGCCAGTTTCTGCTTAAGGCTACATCAAGAGGAAACAAACCTTAGGGATAGAACGTAGAACTACTTTATTGTGTCATGTTTCAAGTAGCTAGCACAAACCGTGTTTGATTTAAAGTTCTAACTGCATCTGTCAATATAGGAGAAAACAGAGTGACACCTAAAAATTCAAACTGTTCCTGCAAACGAATGCTTCAACCTAGAAGAACAAAACTTGGGCATCCAAGTGGTAATGGTGTACTGATCATTACTTGAATGTATCATGAAGATTGGATGAAAAAATATATGTTGAGATTTCAGGAGACTCTAGTTTTTTGAAAGTTTGGCAACCCCTTTCAATATAAGGGTTATTCGCCAGTCCCTGCATTAGGCTACATCAAGAGGAAACAAACCTTAGAGATAGAACGTAGAACTACTTTATTGTGTCAAGTTTCAAGAAGCTAGCAAAAACAGTGTTTGATTTAGAGTTCTAGTTGCATCTGTCAATATAGGAGAAAACAGAGTGAAACCTAGAAATTCAAACTCTTACTGCAAAAGAATGCATCAACCTAGGAGAACGAAACTTGAGCATCCAAGTTTGATTGGTGTACTGCTCATTACTTGAAAGTATCATGAAGGTCGGAAAAAATATGTGTTGAGATTTCAGGAGACTCTAGTTTTTTGGCAGCCTAACAACGCCTTTCATTGAATGTGTTATTCGCCAGTCTCTGCTTAAGGCTACATCAAGAGGAAACAAACCTTAGGGATAGAACGTAGAACTACTTTATTGTGTCATGTTTCAAGTAGCTAGCACAAACCGTGTTTGATTTAAAGTTCTAACTGCATCTGTCAATATCGGAGAAAACAGAGTGAAACCTAAAAATTCAAACTGTTCCTGCAAACGAATGCTTCAACCTAGAAGAACAAAACTTGGGCATCCAAGTGGGAATGGTGTACTGATCATTACTTGAATGTATCATGAAGATTGGATGAAAAAATATATGTTGAGATTTCAGGAGACTCTAGTTTTTTGAAAGTTTGGCAACCCCTTTCAATATAAGTGTTATTCGCCAGTCCCTGCTTTAGGCTACATCAAGATTAAACAAACCTTAGAGATAGAACATAGAACTACTTTATTGTGTCAACTTTCAAGAAGCTAGCACAAACCGTGTTTGATTTAGAGTTCTAGCTGCATCTGTCAATATAGGAGAAAACAGAGTGAAACCTAGAAATTCAAACTGTTACTGCAAACGAATGCATCAACCTAGGAGAACGAAACTTGGGCATCCAAGTTTGATTGGTGTACTACTCATTACTTGAAAGTCATTAAGGTCGGAAAAAAAATATGTGTTGAGATTTCAGGAGACTCTAGTTTTTTGGCAGCCTAACAACGCCTTTCATTGAAAGTGTTATTCGCCAGTCTGTGCTGAAGGCTACATCAAGAGGAAACAAACCTTAGGGATAGAATGTAGAACTACTTTATTGTGTCAAGTTTCAAGAAGCTAGCCCAAACCGTGTATGATTTAGAGTTTGAACTACATTTGTCAATATAGGAGAAAACAGAGTGAAACCTAAAAATTCAAACTGTTCCTGCAAACGAATGCTTCAACGTAGGAGAATGAAACTTGAGCATCCAAGTGGGATTGGTGTACTGATCATTACTCGAAAGTATCATGAAGATTGGAAAAAAAATATATGTTGAGATATCAGAAGACTCTAGTTTTGGGAAGTTTGGCAACCCCTTTCAATAAAAGTGTTATTCGCCAGTCCCTGCATTAGGCTACATCAAGAGGAAACAAACCTTAGAGATACAACGTAGAACTACAGTATTTTTTCAAGTTTCAAGAAGCTAGCACAAACCGTGTTTGATTTAGAGTTCTAGCTGCATCTGTCAATATAGGAGAAAACAGAGTGAAACCTAAAAATTCAAACTGTTCCTGCAAACGAATGCTTCAACCTAGAAGAACAAAACTTGGGCATCCAAGTGGGAATGGTGTACTGATCATTACTTGAATGTATCATGAAGATTGGATGAAAAAATATATGTTGAGATTTCAGGAGACTCTAGTTTTTTGAAAGTTTGGCAACCCCTTTCAATATAAGTGTTATTCGCCAGTCCCTGCATTAGGCTACATCAAGAGGAAACAAACCTTAGAGATAGAACGTAGAACTACTTTATTGTCTCAAGTTTCAAGAAGCTAGCACAAACAGTGTTTGATTTAGAGTTCTAGTTGCATCTGTCAATATAGGAGAAAACAGAGTGAAACCTAGAAATTCAAACTCTTACTGCAAAAGAATGCATCAACCTAGGAGAACGAAACTTGAGCATCCAAGTTTGATTGGTGTACTGCTCATTACTTGAAAGTATCATGAAGGTCGGAAAAAAATATGTGTTGAGATTTCAGGAGACTCTAGTTTTTTGGCAGCCTAACAACGCCTTTCATTGAATGTGTTATTCGCCAGTCTCTGCTTAAGGCTACATCAAGAGGAAACAAACCTTAGGGATAGAACGTAGAACTACTTTATTGTGTCATGTTTCAAGTAGCTAGCACAAACCGTGTTTGATTTAAAGTTCTAACTGCATCTGTCAATATAGGAGAAAACAGAGTGAAACCTAAAAATTCAAACTGTTCCTGCAAACGAATGCTTCAACGTAGGAGAATGAAACTTGAGCATCCAAGTGGGATTGGTGTACTGATCATTACTCGAAAGTATCATGAAGATTGGAAAAAAAAATATATGTTGAGATATCAGAAGACTCTAGTTTTGGGAAGTTTGGCAACCCCTTTCAATAAAAGTGTTATTCGCCAGTCCCTGCATTAGGCTACATCAAGAGGAAACAAACCTTAGAGATACAACGTAGAACTACAGTATTTTTTCAAGTTTCAAGAAGCTAGCACAAACCGTGTTTGATTTAGAGTTCTAGCTGCATCTGTCAATATAGGAGAAAACAGAGTGAAACCAGAAATTCAAACTGTTACTGCAAACGAATGCATCAACCTAGGAGAACGAAACTTGGGCATCCAAGTTTGATTGGTGTACTACTCATTACTTGAAAGTATCATTAAGGTCGGAAAAAAAATATGTGTTGAGATTTCAGGAGACTCTAGTTTTTTGGCAGCCTAACAACGCCTTTCATTGAATGTGTTATTCGCCAGTTTCTGCTTAAGGCTACATCAAGAGGAAACAAACCTTAGGGATAGAACGTAGAACTACTTTATTGTGTCATGTTTCAAGTAGCTAGCACAAACCGTGTTTGATTTAAAGTTCTAACTGCATCTGTCAATATAGGAGAAAACAGAGTGAAACCTAAAAATTCAAACTGTTCCTGCAAACGAATGCTTCAACCTAGAAGAACAAAACTTGGGCATCCAAGTGGGAATGGTGTACTGATCATTACTTGAATGTATCATGAAGATTGGATGAAAAAATATATGTTGAGATTTCAGGAGACTCTAGTTTTTTGAAAGTTTGGCAACCCCTTTCAATATAAGTGTTATTCGCCAGTCCCTGCATTAGGCTACATCAAGAGGAAACAAACCTTAGAGATAGAACGTAGAACTACTTTATTGTGTCAAGTTTCAAGAAGCTAGCACAAACAGTGTTTGATTTAGAGTTCTAGTTGCATCTGTCAATATAGGAGAAAACAGAGTGAAACCTAGAAATTCAAACTCTTACTGCAAAAGAATGCATCAACCTAGGAGAACGAAACTTGAGCATCCAAGTTTGATTGGTGTACTGCTCATTACTTGAAAGTATCATGAAGGTCGGAAAAAAATATGTGTTGAGATTTCAGGAGACTCTAGTTTTTTGGCAGCCTAACAACGCCTTTCATTGAATGTGTGATTCGCCAGTCTCTGCTTAAGGCTACATCAAGAGGAAACAAACCTTAGGGATAGAACGTAGAACTACTTTATTGTGTCATGTTTCAAGTAGCTAGCACAAACCGTGTTTGATTTAAAGTTCTAACTGCATCTGTCAATATCGGAGAAAACAGAGTGAAACCTAAAAATTCAAACTGTTCCTGCAAACGAATGCTTCAACGTAGGAGAATGAAACTTGAGCATCCAAGTGGGATTGGTGTACTGATCATTACTCGAAAGTATCATGAAGATTGGAAAAAAAAATATATGTTGAGATATCAGAAGACTCTAGTTTTGGGAAGTTTGGCAACCCCTTTCAATAAAAGTGTTATTCGCCAGTCCCTGCATTAGGCTACATCAAGAGGAAACAAACCTTAGAGATACAACGTAGAACTACAGTATTTTTTCAAGTTTCAAGAAGCTAGCACAAACCGTGTTTGATTTAGAGTTCTAGCTGCATCTGTCAATATAGGAGAAAACAGAGTGAAACCTAGAAATTCAAACTGTTACTGCAAACGAATGCATCAACCTAGGAGAACGAAACTTGGGCATCCAAGTTTGATTGGTGTACTACTCATTACTTGAAAGTATCATTAAGGTCGGAAAAAAAATATGTGTTGAGATTTCAGGAGACTCTAGTTTTTTGGCAGCCTAACAACGCCTTTCATTGAATGTGTTATTCGCCAGTTTCTGCTTAAGGCTACATCAAGAGGAAACAAACCTTAGGGATAGAACGTAGAACTACTTTATTGTGTCATGTTTCAAGTAGCTAGCACAAACCGTGTTTGATTTAAAGTTCTAACTGCATCTGTCAATATAGGAGAAAACAGAGTGAAACCTAAAAATTCAAACTGTTCCTGCAAACGAATGCTTCAACCTAGAAGAACAAAACTTGGGCATCCAAGTGGGAATGGTGTACTGATCATTACTTGAATGTATCATGAAGATTGGATGAAAAAATATATGTTGAGATTTCAGGAGACTCTAGTTTTTTGAAAGTTTGGCAACCCCTTTCAATATAAGTGTTATTCGCCAGTCCCTGCATTAGGCTACATCAAGAGGAAACAAACCTTAGAGATAGAACGTAGAACTACTTTATTGTGTCAAGTTTCAAGAAGCTAGCACAAACAGTGTTTGATTTAGAGTTCTAGTTGCATCTGTCAATATAGGAGAAAACAGAGTGAAACCTAGAAATTCAAACTCTTACTGCAAAAGAATGCATCAACCTAGGAGAACGAAACTTGAGCATCCAAGTTTGATTGGTGTACTGCTCATTACTTGAAAGTATCATGAAGGTCGGAAAAAAATATGTGTTGAGATTTCAGGAGACTCTAGTTTTTTGGCAGCCTAACAACGCCTTTCATTGAATGTGTTATTCGCCAGTCTCTGCTTACGGCTACATCAAGAGGAAACAAACCTTAGGGATAGAACGTAGAACTACTTTATTGTGTCATGTTTCAAGTAGCTAGCACAAACCGTGTTTGATTTAAAGTTCTAACTGCATCTGTCAATATAGGAGAAAACAGAGTGAAACCTAAAAATTCAAACTGTTCCTGCAAACGAATGCTTCAACCTAGAAGAACAAAACTTGGGCATCCAAGTGAGAATGGTGTACTGATCATTACTTGAATGTATCATGAAGATTGGATGAAAAAATATATGTTGAGATTTCAGAAGACTCTAGTTTTTGGAAGTTTGGCAACCCCTTTCAATACAAGTGTTATTCGCCAGTCCCTGCTTTAGGCTACATCAAGATTAAACAAACCTTAGAGATAGAACATAGAACTACTTTATTGTGTCAACTTTCAAGAAGCTAGCACAAACCGTGTTTGATTTAGAGTTCTAGCTGCATCTGTCAATATAGGAGAAAACAGAGTGAAACCTAGAAATTCAAACTGTTACTGCAAACGAATGCATCAACCTAGGAGAACGAAACTTGGGCATCCAACTTTGATCGGTATACTGCTCATTACTTGAAAGTATCATTAAGGTCGGAAAAAAAATATGTGTTGAGATTTCAGGAGACTCTAGTTTTTTGGCAGCCTAACAACGCCTTTCATTGAAAGTGTTATTCGCCAGTCTGTGCTGAAGGCTAAATCAAGAGGAAACAAACCTTAGGGATAGAATGTAGAACTACTTTATTGTGTCAAGTTTCAAGAAGCTAGCCCAAACCGTGTATGATTTAGAGTTTGAACTACATTTGTCAATATAGGAGAAAACAGAGTGAAACCTAAAAATTCAAACTGTTCCTGCAAACGAATGCTTCAACGTAGGAGAATGAAACTTGAGCATCCAAGTGGGATTGGTGTACTGATCATTACTCGAAAGTATCATGAAGATTGGAAAAAAAAATATATGTTGAGATATCAGAAGACTCTAGTTTTGGGAAGTTTGGCAACCCCTTTCAATAAAAGTGTTATTCGCCAGTCCCTGCATTAGGCTACATCAAGAGGAAACAAACCTTAGAGATACAACGTAGAACTACAGTATTTTTTCAAGTTTCAAGAAGCTAGCACAAACCGTGTTTGATTTAGAGTTCTAGCTGCATCTGTCAATATAGGAGAAAACAGAGTGAAACCTAAAAATTCAAACTGTTCCTGCAAACGAATGCTTCAACCTAGAAGAACAAAACTTGGGCATCCAAGTGGGAATGGTGTACTGATCATTACTTGAATGTATCATGAAGATTGGATGAAAAAATATATGTTGAGATTTCAGGAGACACTAGTTTTTTGAAAGTTTGGCAACCCCTTTCAATATAAGTGTTATTCGCCAGTCCCTGCATTAGGCTACATCAAGAGGAAACAAACCTTAGAGATACAACGTAGAACTACTTTATTGTGTCAAGTTTCAAGAAGCTAGCACAAACCGTGTTTGATTTAGAGTTCGACCTGCATCTGTCAATATAGGACAAAACAGAGTGAAACCTAAAAATTCAAACTGTTCCTGCAAACGAATGCTTCAACCTAGGAGAACGAAACTTGGGCATCCAATTTTAATTGGTGCACTGCTCATTACTTGAAACTATCATGAAGGTCGGAAGAAAAAATATATGATGAGATTTCAGGAGACTGTAGTTTTTTGGCAGCCTAACAACGCCTTTCATTGAATGTGTTATTCGCCAGTCTCTGCTTAAGGCTACATCAAGAGGAAACAAACCTTAGGGATAGAACGTAGAACTACTTTATTGTGTCATGTTTCAAGTAGCTAGCACAAACCGTGTTTGATTTAAAGTTCTAACTGCATCTGTCAATATAGGAGAAAACAGAGTGAAACCTAAAAATTCAAACTGTTCCTGCAAACGAATGCTTCAACCTAGAAGAACAAAACTTGGGCATCCAAGTGAGAATGGTGTACTGATCATTACTTGAATGTATCATGAAGATTGGATGAAAAAATATATGTTGAGATTTCAGAAGACTCTAGTTTTTGGAAGTTTGGCAACCCCTTTCAATACAAGTGTTATTCGCCAGTCCCTGCATTAGGCTACATCAAGAGGAAACAAACCTTAGAGATAGAACGTAGAACTACTTTATTGTGTCAAGTTTCAAGAAGCTAGCACAAACCGTGTTTGATTTAGAGTTCTAGCTGCATCTGTCAATATAGGAGAAAACAGAGTGAAACCTAGAAATTCAAACTGTTACTGCAAACGAATGCATCAACCTAGGAGAACGAAACTTGGGCATCCAACTTTGATCGGTGTACTGCTCATTACTTGAAAGTATCATTAAGGTCGGAAAAAAAATATGTGTTGAGATTTCAGGAGACTCTAGTTTTTTGGCAGCCTAACAACGCCTTTCATTGAAAGTGTTATTCGCCAGTCTGTGCTGAAGGCTACATCAAGAGGAAACAAACCTTAGGGATAGAATGTAGAACTACTTTATTGTGTCAAGTTTCAAGAAGCTAGCCCAAACCGTGTATGATTTAGAGTTTGAACTACATTTGTCAATATAGGAGAAAACAGAGTGAAACCTAAAAATTCAAACTGTTCCTGCAAACGAATGCTTCAACGTAGGAGAATGAAACTTGAGCATCCAAGTGGGATTGGTGTACTGATCATTACTCGAAAGTATCATGAAGATTGGAAAAAAAAATATATGTTGAGATATCAGAAGACTCTAGTTTTGGGAAGTTTGGCAACCCCTTTCAATAAAAGTGTTATTCGCCAGTCCCTGCATTAGGCTACATCAAGAGGAAACAAACCTTAGAGATACAACGTAGAACTACAGTATTTTTTCAAGTTTCAAGAAGCTAGCACAAACCGTGTTTGATTTAGAGTTCTAGCTGCATCTGTCAATATAGGAGGAAACAGAGTGAAACCTAGAAATTCAAACTGTTACTGCAAACGAATGCATCAACCTAGGAGAACGAAACTTGGGCATCCAAGTTTGATTGGTGTACTACTCATTACTTGAAAGTATCATTAAGGTCGGAAAAAAAATATGTGTTGAGATTTCAGGAGACTCTAGTTTTTTGGCAGCCTAACAACGCCTTTCATTGAATGTGTTATTCGCCAGTCTCTGCTTAAGGCTACATCAAGAGGAAACAAACCTTAGGGATAGAACGTAGAACTATTTTATTGTGTCATGTTTCAAGTAGCTAGCACAAACCGTGTTTGATTTAAAGTTCTAACTGCATCTGTCAATATAGGAGAAAACAGAGTGACACCTAAAAATTCAAACTGTTCCTGCAAACGAATGCTTCAACCTAGAAGAACAAAACTTGGGCATCCAAGTGGGAATGGTGTACTGATCATTACTTGAATGTATCATGAAGATTGGATGAAAAAATATATGTTGAGATTTCAGGAGACTCTAGTTTTTTGAAAGTTTGGCAACCCCTTTCAATATAAGTGTTATTCGCCAGTCCCTGCATTAGGCTACATCAAGAGGAAACAAACCTTAGAGATAGAACGTAGAACTACTTTATTGTGTCAAGTTTCAAGAAGCTAGCAAAAACAGTGTTTGATTTAGAGTTCTAGTTGCATCTGTCAATATAGGAGAAAACAGAGTGAAACCTAGAAATTCAAACTCTTACTGCAAAAGAATGCATCAACCTAGGAGAACGAAACTTGAGCATCCAAGTTTGATTGGTGTACTGCTCATTACTTGAAAGTATCATGAAGGTCGGAAAAAAATATGTGTTGAGATTTCAGGACACTCTAGTTTTTTGGCAGCCTAACAACGCCTTTCATTGAATGTGTTATTCGCCAGTCTCTGCTTAAGGCTACATCAAGAGGAAACAAACCTTAGGGATAGAACGTAGAACTACTTTATTGTGTCATGTTTCAAGTAGCTAGCACAAACCGTGTTTGATTTAAAGTTCTAACTGCATCTGTCAATATCGGAGAAAACAGAGTGAAACCTAAAAATTCAAACTGTTCCTGCAAACGAATGCTTCAACCTAGAAGAACAAAACTTGGGCATCCAAGTGGGAATGGTGTACTGATCATTACTTGAATGTATCATGAAGATTGGATGAAAAAATATATGTTGAGATTTCAGGAGACTCTAGTTTTTTGAAAGTTTGGCAACCCCTTTCAATATAAGTGTTATTCGCCAGTCCCTGCTTTAGGCTACATCAAGATTAAACAAACCTTAGAGATAGAACATAGAACTACTTTATTGTGTCAACTTTCAAGAAGCTAGCACAAACCGTGTTTGATTTAGAGTTCTAGCTGCATCTGTCAATATAGGAGAAAACAGAGTGAAACCTAGAAATTCAAACTGTTACTGCAAACGAATGCATCAACCTAGGAGAACGAAACTTGGGCATCCAAGTTTGATTGGTGTACTACTCATTACTTGAAAGTCATTAAGGTCGGAAAAAAAATATGTGTTGAGATTTCAGGAGACTCTAGTTTTTTGGCAGCCTAACAACGCCTTTCATTGAAAGTGTTATTCGCCAGTCTGTGCTGAAGGCTACATCAAGAGGAAACAAACCTTAGGGATAGAATGTAGAACTACTTTATTGTGTCAAGTTTCAAGAAGCTAGCCAAACCGTGTATGATTTAGAGTTTGAACTACATTTGTCAATATAGGAGAAAACAGAGTGAAACCTAAAAATTCAAACTGTTCCTGCAAACGAATGCTTCAACGTAGGAGAATGAAACTTGAGCATCCAAGTGGGATTGGTGTACTGATCATTACTCGAAAGTATCATGAAGATTGGAAAAAAAATATATGTTGAGATATCAGAAGACTCTAGTTTTGGGAAGTTTGGCAACCCCTTTCAATAAAAGTGTTATTCGCCAGTCCCTGCATTAGGCTACATCAAGAGGAAACAAACCTTAGAGATACAACGTAGAACTACAGTATTTTTTCAAGTTTCAAGAAGCTAGCACAAACCGTGTTTGATTTAGAGTTCTAGCTGCATCTGTCAATATAGGAGAAAACAGAGTGAAACCTAAAAATTCAAACTGTTCCTGCAAACGAATGCTTCAACCTAGAAGAACAAAACTTGGGCATCCAAGTGGGAATGGTGTACTGATCATTACTTGAATGTATCATGAAGATTGGATGAAAAAATATATGTTGAGATTTCAGGAGACTCTAGTTTTTTGAAAGTTTGGCAACCCCTTTCAATATAAGTGTTATTCGCCAGTCCCTGCATTAGGCTACATCAAGAGGAAACAAACCTTAGAGATAGAACGTAGAACTACTTTATTGTCTCAAGTTTCAAGAAGCTAGCACAAACAGTGTTTGATTTAGAGTTCTAGTTGCATCTGTCAATATAGGAGAAAACAGAGTGAAACCTAGAAATTCAAACTCTTACTGCAAAAGAATGCATCAACCTAGGAGAACGAAACTTGAGCATCCAAGTTTGATTGGTGTACTGCTCATTACTTGAAAGTATCATGAAGGTCGGAAAAAAATATGTGTTGAGATTTCAGGAGACTCTAGTTTTTTGGCAGCCTAACAACGCCTTTCATTGAATGTGTTATTCGCCAGTCTCTGCTTAAGGCTACATCAAGAGGAAACAAACCTTAGGGATAGAACGTAGAACTACTTTATTGTGTCATGTTTCAAGTAGCTAGCACAAACCGTGTTTGATTTAAAGTTCTAACTGCATCTGTCAATATAGGAGAAAACAGAGTGAAACCTAAAAATTCAAACTGTTCCTGCAAACGAATGCTTCAACGTAGGAGAATGAAACTTGAGCATCCAAGTGGGATTGGTGTACTGATCATTACTCGAAAGTATCATGAAGATTGGAAAAAAAAATATATGTTGAGATATCAGAAGACTCTAGTTTTGGGAAGTTTGGCAACCCCTTTCAATAAAAGTGTTATTCGCCAGTCCCTGCATTAGGCTACATCAAGAGGAAACAAACCTTAGAGATACAACGTAGAACTACAGTATTTTTTCAAGTTTCAAGAAGCTAGCACAAACCGTGTTTGATTTAGAGTTCTAGCTGCATCTGTCAATATAGGAGAAAACAGAGTGAAACCTAGAAATTCAAACTGTTACTGCAAACGAATGCATCAACCTAGGAGAACGAAACTTGGGCATCCAAGTTTGATTGGTGTACTACTCATTACTTGAAAGTATCATTAAGGTCGGAAAAAAAATATGTGTTGAGATTTCAGGAGACTCTAGTTTTTTGGCAGCCTAACAACGCCTTTCATTGAATGTGTTATTCGCCAGTTTCTGCTTAAGGCTACATCAAGAGGAAACAGACCTTAGGGATAGAACGTAGAACTACTTTATTGTGTCATGTTTCAAGTAGCTAGCACAAACCGTGTTTGATTTAAAGTTCTAACTGCATCTGTCAATATAGGAGAAAACAGAGTGAAACCTAAAAATTCAAACTGTTCCTGCAAACGAATGCTTCAACCTAGAAGAACAAAACTTGGGCATCCAAGTGGGAATGGTGTACTGATCATTACTTGAATGTATCATGAAGATTGGATGAAAAAATATATGTTGAGATTTCAGGAGACTCTAGTTTTTTGAAAGTTTGGCAACCCTTTTCAATATAAGTGTTATTCGCCAGTCCCTGCATTAGGCTACATCAAGAGGAAACAAACCTTAGAGATAGAACGTAGAACTACTTTATTGTGTCAAGTTTCAAGAAGCTAGCACAAACAGTGTTTGATTTAGAGTTCTAGTTGCATCTGTCAATATAGGAGAAAACAGAGTGAAACCTAGAAATTCAAACTCTTACTGCAAAAGAATGCATCAACCTAGGAGAACGAAACTTGAGCATCCAAGTTTGATTGGTGTACTGCTCATTACTTGAAAGTATCATGAAGGTCGGAAAAAAATATGTGTTGAGATTTCAGGAGACTCTAGTTTTTTGGCAGCCTAACAACGCCTTTCATTGAATGTGTTATTCGCCAGTCTCTGCTTAAGGCTACATCAAGAGGAAAGAAACCTTAGGGATAGAACGTAGAACTACTTTATTGTGTCATGTTTCAAGTAGCTAGCACAAACCGTGTTTGATTTAAAGTTCTAACTGCATCTGTCAATATAGGAGAAAACAGAGTGAAACCTAAAAATTCAAACTGTTCCTGCAAACGAATGCTTCAACCTAGAAGAACAAAACTTGGGCATCCAAGTGAGAATGGTGTACTGATCATTACTTGAATGTATCATGAAGATTGGATGAAAAAATATATGTTGAGATTTCAGAAGACTCTAGTTTTTGGAAGTTTGGCAACCCCTTTCAATACAAGTGTTATTCGCCAGTCCCTGCTTTAGGCTACATCAAGATTAAACAAACCTTAGAGATAGAACATAGAACTACTTTATTGTGTCAACTTTCAAGAAGCTAGCACAAACCGTGTTTGATTTAGAGTTCTAGCTGCATCTGTCAATATAGGAGAAAACAGAGTGAAACCTAGAAATTCAAACTGTTACTGCAAACGAATGCATCAACCTAGGAGAACGAAACTTGGGCATCCAAGTTTGATTGGTGTACTACTCATTACTTGAAAGTATCATTAAGGTCGGAAAAAAAATATGTGTTGAGATTTCAGGAGACTCTAGTTTTTTGGCAGCCTAACAACGCCTTTCATTGAAAGTGTTATTCGCCAGTCTGTGCTGAAGGCTACATCAAGAGGAAACAAACCTTAGGGATAGAATGTAGAACTACTTTATTGTGTCAAGTTTCAAGAAGCTAGCCCAAACCGTGTATGATTTAGAGTTTGAACTACATTTGTCAATATAGGAGAAAACAGAGTGAAAGCTAAAAATTCAAACTGTTCCTGCAAACGAATGCTTCAACGTAGGAGAATGAAACTTGAGCATCCAAGTGGGATTGGTGTACTGATCATTACTCGAAAGTATCATGAAGATTGGAAAAAAAAATATATGTTGAGATATCAGAAGACTCTAGTTTTGGGAAGTTTGGCAACCCCTTTCAATAAAAGTGTTATTCGCCAGTCCCTGCATTAGGCTACATCAAGAGGAAACAAACCTTAGAGATACAACGTAGAACTACAGTATTTTTTCAAGTTTCAAGAAGCTAGCACAAACCGTGTTTGATTTAGAGTTCTAGCTGCATCTGTCAATATAGGAGAAAACAGAGTGAAACCTAAAAATTCAAACTGTTCCTGCAAACGAATGCTTCAACCTAGAAGAACAAAACTTGGGCATCCAAGTGGGAATGGTGTACTGATCATTACTTGAATGTATCATGAAGATTGGATGAAAAAATATATGTTGAGATTTCAGGAGACACTAGTTTTTTGAAAGTTTGGCAACCCCTTTCAATATAAGTGTTATTCGCCAGGCCCTGCATTAGGCTACATCAAGAGGAAACAAACCTTAGAGATACAACGTAGAACTACTTTATTGTGTCAAGTTTGAAGAAGCTAGCACAAACCGTGTTTGATATAGAGTTCGACCTGCATCTGTCAATATAGGACAAAACAGAGTGAAACCTAAAAATTCAAACTGTTCCTGCAAACGAATGCTTCACCCTAGGAGAACGAAACTTGGGCATCCAATTTTAATTGGTGCACTGCTCATTACTTGAAACTATCATGAAGGTCGGAAGAAAAAATATATGATGAGATTTCAGGAGACTGTAGTTTTTTGGCAGCCTAACAACGCCTTTCATTGAATGTGTTATTCGCCAGTCTCTGCTTAAGGCTACATCAAGAGGAAACAAACCTTAGGGATAGAACGTAGAACTACTTTATTGTGTCATGTTTCAAGTAGCTAGCACAAACCGTGTTTGATTTAAAGTTCTAACTGCATCTGTCAATATAGGAGAAAACAGAGTGAAACCTAAAAATTCAAACTGTTCCTGCAAACGAATGCTTCAACCTAGAAGAACAAAACTTGGGCATCCAAGTGAGAATGGTGTACTGATCATTACTTGAATGTATCATGAAGATTGGATGAAAAAATATATGTTGAGATTTCAGAAGACTCTAGTTTTTGGAAGTTTGGCAACCCCTTTCAATACAAGTGTTATTCGCCAGTCCCTGCATTAGGCTACATCAAGAGGAAACAAACCTTAGAGATAGAACGTAGAACTACTTTATTGTGTCAAGTTTCAAGAAGCTAGCACAAACCGTGTTTGATTTAGAGTTCTAGCTGCATCTGTCAATATAGGAGAAAACAGAGTGAAACCTAGAAATTCAAACTGTTACTGCAAACGAATGCATCAACCTAGGAGAACGAAACTTGGGCATCCAACTTTGATCGGTGTACTGCTCATTACTTGAAAGTATCATTAAGGTCGGAAAAAAAATATGTGTTGAGATTTCAGGAGACTCTAGTTTTTTGGCAGCCTAACAACGCCTTTCATTGAAAGTGTTATTCGCCAGTCTGTGCTGAAGGCTACATCAAGAGGAAACAAACCTTAGGGATAGAATGTAGAACTACTTTATTGTGTCAAGTTTCAAGAAGCTAGCCCAAACCGTGTATGATTTAGAGTTTGAACTACATTTGTCAATATAGGAGAAAACAGAGTGAAACCTAAAAATTCAAACTGTTCCTGCAAACGAATGCTTCAACGTAGGAGAATGAAACTTGAGCATCCAAGTGGGATTGGTGTACTGATCATTACTCGAAAGTATCATGAAGATTGGAAAAAAAAATATATGTTGAGATATCAGAAGACTCTAGTTTTGGGAAGTTTGGCAACCCCTTTCAATAAAAGTGTTATTCGCCAGTCCCTGCATTAGGCTACATGAAGAGGAAACAAACCTTAGAGATACAACGTAGAACTACAGTATTTTTTCAAGTTTCAAGAATCTAGCACAAACCGTGTTTGATTTAGAGTTCTAGCTGCATCTGTCAATATAGGAGAAAACAGAGTGAAACCTAGAAATTCAAACTGTTACTGCAAACGAATGCATCAACCTAGGAGAACGAAACTTGGGCATCCAAGTTTGATTGGTGTACTACTCATTACTTGAAAGTATCATTAAGGTCGGAAAAAAAATATGTGTTGAGATTTCAGGAGACTCTAGTTTTTTGGCAGCCTAACAACGCCTTTCATTGAATGTGTTATTCGCCAGTCTCTGCTTAAGGCTACATCAAGAGGAAACAAACCTTAGGGATAGAACGTAGAACTATTTTATTGTGTCATGTTTCAAGTAGCTAGCACAAACCGTGTTTGATTTAAAGTTCTAACTGCATCTGTCAATATAGGAGAAAACAGAGTGAAACCTAAAAATTCAAACTGTTCCTGCAAACGAATGCTTCAACCTAGAAGAACAAAACTTGGGCATCCAAGTGAGAATGGTGTACTGATCATTACTTGAATGTATCATGAAGATTGGATGAAAAAATATATGTTGAGATTTCAGAAGACTCTAGTTTTTGGAAGTTTGGCAACCCCTTTCAATACAAGTGTTATTCGCCAGTCCCTGCTTTAGGCTACATCAAGAGGAAACAAACCTTAGAGATAGAACGTAGAACTACTTTATTGTGTCAAGTTTCAAGAAGCTAGCACAAACCGTGTTTGATTTAGAGTTTGACCTGCATCTGTCAATATAGGACAAAACAGAGTGAAACCTAAAAATTCAAACTGTTCCTGCAAACGAATGCTTCAACCTAGGAGAACGAAACTTGGGCATCCAATTTTAATTCGTGCACTGCTCATTACTTGAAAGTATCATGAAGGTCGGAAGAAAAAATATATGATGAGATTTCAGGAGACTGTAGTTTTTTGGCAGCCTAACAACGCCTTTCATTGAATGTGTTATTCGCCAGTCTCTGCTTAAGGCTACATCAAGAGGAAACAAACCTTAGGGATAGAACGTAGAACTACTTTATTGTGTCATGTTTCAAGTAGCTAGCACAAACCGTGTTTGATTTAAAGTTCTAACTGCATCTGTCAATATAGGAGAAAACAGAGTGAAACCTAAAAATTCAAACTGTTCCTGCAAACGAATGCTTCAACCTAGAAGAACAAAACTTGGGCATCCAAGTGAGAATGGTGTACTGATCATTACTTGAATGTATCATGAAGATTGGATGAAAAAATATATGTTGAGATTTCAGAAGACTCTAGTTTTTGGAAGTTTGGCAACCCCTTTCAATACAAGTGTTATTCGCCAGTCCCTGCATTAGGCTACATCAAGAGGAAACGAACCTTAGAGATAGAACGTAGAACTACTTTATTGTGTCAAGTTTCAAGAAGCTAGCACAAACCGTGTTTGATTTAGAGTTCTAGCTGCATCTGTCAATATAGGAGAAAACAGAGTGAAACCTAGAAATTCAAACTGTTACTGCAAACGAATGCATCAACCTAGGAGAACGAAACTTGGGCATCCAACTTTGATCGGTGTACTGCTCATTACTTGAAAGTATCATTAAGGTCGGAAAAAAAATATGTGTTGAGATTTCAGGAGACTCTAGTTTTTTGGCAGCCTAACAACGCCTTTCATTGAAAGTGTTATTCGCCAGTCTGTGCTGAAGGCTACATCAAGAGGAAACAAACCTTAGGGATAGAATGTAGAACTACTTTATTGGGTCAAGTTTCAAGAAGCTAGCCCAAACCGTGTATGATTTAGAGTTTGAACTACATTTGTCAATATAGGAGAAAACAGAGTGAAACCTAAAAATTCAAACTGTTCCTGCAAACGAATGCTTCAACGTAGGAGAATGAAACTTGAGCATCCAAGTGGGATTGGTGTACTGATCATTACTCGAAAGTATCATGAAGATTGGAAAAAAAAATATATGTTGAGATATCAGAAGACTCTAGTTTTGGGAAGTTTGGCAACCCCTTTCAATAAAAGTGTTATTCGCCAGTCCCTGCTTTAGGCTACATCAAGAGGAAACAAACCTTAGAGATACAACGTAGAACTACAGTATTTTTTCAAGTTTCAAGAAGCTAGCACAAACCGTGTTTGATTTAGAGTTCTAGCTGCATCTGTCAATATAGGAGAAAACAGAGTGAAACCTAGAAATTCAAACTGTTACTGCAAACGAATGCATCAACCTAGGAGAACGAAACTTGGGCATCCAAGTTTGATTGGTGTACTACTCATTACTTGAAAGTATCATTAAGGTCGGAAAAAAAATATGTGTTGAGATTTCAGGAGACTCTAGTTTTTTGGCAGCCTAACAACGCCTTTCATTGAATGTGTTATTCGCCAGTCTCTGCTTAAGGCTACATCAAGAGGAAACAAACCTTAGGGATAGAACGTAGAACTACTTTATTGTGTCATGTTTCAAGTAGCTAGCACAAACCGTGTTTGATTTAAAGTTCTAACTGCATCTGTCAATATAGGAGAAAACAGAGTGAAACCTAAAAATTCAAACTGTTCCTGCAAACGAATGCTTCAACCTAGAAGAACAAAACTTGGGCATCCAAGTGGGAATGGTGTACTGATCATTACTTGAATGTATCATGAAGATTGGATGAAAAAATATATGTTGAGATTTCAGGAGACTCTAGTTTTTTGAAAGTTTGGCAACCCCTTTCAATATAAGTGTTATTCGCCAGTCCCTGCATTAGGCTACATCAAGAGGAAACAAACCTTAGAGATAGAACGTAGAACTACTTTATTGTGTCAAGTTTCAAGAAGCTAGCACAAACCGTGTTTGATTTAGAGTTCTAGCTGCATCTGTCAATATAGGAGAAAACAGAGTGAAACCTAGAAATTCAAACTGTTACTGCAAACGAATGCATCAACCTAGGAGAACGAAACTTGGGCATCCAACTTTGATCGGTGTACTGCTCATTACTTGAAAGTATCATTAAGGTCGGAAAAAAAATATGTGTTGAGATTTCAGGAGACTCTAGTTTTTTGGCAGCCTAACAACGCCTTTCATTGAAAGTGTTATTCGCCAGTCTGTGCTGAAGGCTACATCAAGAGGAAACATACCTTAGGGATAGAATGTAGAACTACTTTATTGTGTCAAGTTTCAAGAAGCTAGCCCAAACCGTGTATGATTTAGAGTTTGAACTACATTTGTCAATATAGGAGAAAACAGAGTGAAACCTAAAAATTCAAACTGTTCCTGCAAACGAATGCTTCAACGTAGGAGAATGAAACTTGAGCATCCAAGTGGGATTGGTGTACTGATCATTACTCGAAAGTATCATGAAGATTGGAAAAAAAAATATATGTTGAGATATCAGAAGACTCTAGTTTTGGGAAGTTTGGCAACCCCTTTCAATAAAAGTGTTATTCGCCAGTCCCTGCATTAGGCTACATCAAGAGGAAACAAACCTTAGAGATACAACGTAGAACTACAGTATTTTTTCAAGTTTCAAGAAGCTAGCACAAACCGTGTTTGATTTAGAGTTCTAGCTGCATCTGTCAATATAGGAGAAAACAGAGTGAAACCTAGAAATTCAAACTGTTACTGCAAACGAATGCATCAACCTAGGAGAACGAAACTTGGGCATCCAAGTTTGATTGGTGTACTACTCATTACTTGAAAGTATCATTAAGGTCGGAAAAAAAATATGTGTTGAGATTTCAGGAGACTCTAGTTTTTTGGCAGCCTAACAACGCCTTTCATTGAATGTGTTATTCGCCAGTCTCTGCTTAAGGCTACATCAAGAGGAAACAAACCTTAGGGATAGAACGTAGAACTACTTTATTGTGTCATGTTTCAAGTAGCTAGCACAAACCGTGTTTGATATAAAGTTCTAACTGCATCTGTCAATATAGGAGAAAACAGAGTGAAAGCTAAAAATTCAAACTGTTCCTGCAAACGAATGCTTCAACCTAAAAGAACAAAATTTGGGCATCCAAGTGGGAATGGTGTACTGATCATTACTTGAATGTATCATGAAGATTGGATGAAAAAATATATGTTGAGATTTCAGGAGACTCTAGTTTTTTGAAAGTTTGGCAACCCCTTTCAATATAAGTGTTATTCGCCAGTCCCTGCATTAGGCTACATCAAGAGGAAACAAACCTTAGAGATAGAACGTAGAACTACTTTATTGTGTCAAGTTTCAAGAAGCTAGCACAAACAGTGTTTGATTTAGAGTTCTAGTTGCATCTGTCAATATAGGAGAAAACAGAGTGAAACCTAGAAATTCAAACTCTTACTGCAAAAGAATGCATCAACCTAGGAGAACGAAAATTGAGCATCCAAGTTGATTGGTGTACTGCTCATTACTTGAAAGTATCATGAAGGTCGGAAAAAAATATGTGTTGAGATTTCAGGAGACTCTAGTTTTTTGGCAGCCTAACAACGCCTTTCATTGAATGTGTTATTCGCCAGTCTCTGCTTAAGGCTACATCAAGAGGAAACAAACCTTAGGGATAGAACGTAGAACTACTTTATTGTGTCATGTTTCAAGTAGCTAGCACAAACCGTGTTTGATTTAAAGTTCTAACTGCATCTGTCAATATAGGAGAAAACAGAGTGAAACCTAAAAATTCAAACTGTTCCTGCAAACGAATGCTTCAACCTAGAAGAACAAAACTTGGGCATCCAAGTGGGAATGGTGTACTGATCATTACTTGAATGTATCATGAAGATTGGATGAAAAAATATATGTTGAGATTTCAGAAGACTCTAGTTTTTGGAAGTTTGGCAACCCCTTTCAATACAAGTGTTATTCGCCAGTCCCTGCTTTAGGCTACATCAAGATTAAACAAACCTTAGAGATAGAACATAGAACTACTTTATTGTGTCAACTTTCAAGAAGCTAGCACAAACCGTGTTTGATTTAGAGTTCTAGCTGCATCTGTCAATATAGGAGAAAACAGAGTGAAACCTAGAAATTCAAACTGTTACTGCAAACGAATGCATCAACCTAGGAGAACGAAACTTGGGCATCCAAGTTTGATTGGTGTACTACTCATTACTTGAAAGTATCATTAAGGTCGGAAAAAAAATATGTGTTGAGATTTCAGGAGACTATAGTTTTTTGGCAGCCTAACAACGCCTTTCATTGAAAGTGTTATTCGCCAGTCTGTGCTGAAGGCTACATCAAGAGGAAACAAACCTTAGGGATAGAATGTAGAACTACTTTATTGTGTCAAGTTTCAAGAAGCTAGCCCAAACCGTGTATGATTTAGAGTTTGAACTACATTTGTCAATATAGGAGAAAACAGAGTGAAACCTAAAAATTCAAACTGTTCCTGCAAACGAATGCTTCAACGTAGGAGAATGAAACTTGAGCATCCAAGTGGGATTGGTGTACTGATCATTACTCGAAAGTATCATGAAGATTGGAAAAAAAAATATATGTTGAGATATCAGAAGACTCTAGTTTTGGGAAGTTTGGCAACCCCTTTCAATAAAAGTGTTATTCGCCAGTCCCTGCATTAGGCTACATCAAGAGGAAACAAACCTTAGAGATACAACGTAGAACTACAGTATTTTTTCAAGTTTCAAGAAGCTAGCACAAACCGTGTTTGATTTAGAGTTCTAGCTGCATCTGTCAATATAGGAGAAAACAGAGTGAAACCTAAAAATTCAAACTGTTCCTGCAAACGAATGCTTCAACCTAGAAGAACAAAACTTGGGCATCCAAGTGGGAATGGTGTACTGATCATTACTTGAATGTATCATGAAGATGGATGAAAAAATATATGTTGAGATTTCAGGAGACACTAGTTTTTTGAAAGTTTGGCAACCCCTTTCAATATAAGTGTTATTCGCCAGTCCCTGCATTAGGCTACATCAAGAGGAAACAAACCTTAGAGATAGAACGTAGAACTACTTTATTGTGTCAAGTTTCAAGAAGCTAGCACAAACCGTGTTTGATTTAGAGTTCGACCTGCATCTGTCAATATAGGACAAAACAGAGTGAAACCTAAAAATTCAAACTGTTCCTGCAAACGAATGCTTCAACCTAGGAGAACGAAACTTGGGCATCCAATTTTAATTGGTGCACTGCTCATTACTTGAAAGTATCATGAAGGTCGGAAGAAAAAATATATGATGAGATTTCAGGAGACTGTAGTTTTTTGGCAGCCTAACAACGCCTTTCATTGAATGTGTTATTCGCCAGTCTCTGCTTAAGGCTACATCAAGAGGAAACAAACCTTAGGGATAGAACGTAGAACTACTTTATTGTGTCATGTTTCAAGTAGCTAGCACAAACCGTGTTTGATTTAAAGTTCTAACTGCATCTGTCAATATAGGAGAAACAGAGTGAAACCTAAAAATTCAAACTGTTCCTGCAAACGAATGCTTCAACCTAGAAGAACAAAACTTGGGCATCCAAGTGAGAATGGTGTACTGATCATTACTTGAATGTATCATGAAGATTGGATGAAAAAATATATGTTGAGATTTCAGAAGACTCTAGTTTTTGGAAGTTTGGCAACCCCTTTCAATACAAGTGTTATTCGCCAGTCCCTGCATTAGGCTACATCAACAGGAAACAAACCTTAGAGATAGAACGTAGAACTACTTTATTGTGTCAAGTTTCAAGAAGCTAGCACAAACCGTGTTTGATTTAGAGTTCTAGCTGCGTCTGTCAATATAGGAGAAAACAGAGTGAAACCTAGAAATTCAAACTGTTACTGCAAACGAATGCATCAACCTAGGAGAACGAAACTTGGGCATCCAACTTTGATCGGTGTACTGCTCATTACTTGAAAGTATCATTAAGGTCGGAAAAAAAATATGTGTTGAGATTTCAGGAGACTCTAGTTTTTTGGCAGCCTAACAACGCCTTTCATTGAAAGTGTTATTCGCCAGTCTGTGCTGAAGGCTACATCAAGAGGAAACAAACCTTAGGGATAGAATGTAGAACTACTTTATTGTGTCAAGTTTCAAGAAGCTAGCCCAAACCGTGTATGATTTAGAGTTTGAACTACATTTGTCAATATAGGAGAAAACAGAGTGAAACCTAAAAATTCAAACTGTTCCTGCAAACGAATGCTTCAACGTAGGAGAATGAAACTTGAGCATCCAAGTGGGATTGGTGTACTGATCATTACTCGAAAGTATCATGAAGATTGGAAAAAAAAATATATGTTGAGATATCAGAAGACTCTAGTTTTGGGAAGTTTGGCAACCCCTTTCAATAAAAGTGTTATTCGCCAGTCCCTGCATTAGGCTACATCAAGAGGAAACAAACCTTAGAGATACAACGTAGAACTACAGTATTTTTTCAAGTTTCAAGAAGCTAGCACAAACCGTGTTTGATTTAGAGTTCTAGGTGCATCTGTCAATATAGGAGAAAACAGAGTGAAACCTAGAAATTCAAACTGTTACTGCAAACGAATGCATCAACCTAGGAGAACGAAACTTGGGCATCCAAGTTTGATTGGTGTACTACTCATTACTTGAAAGTATCATGAAGGTCGGAAAAAAATATGTGTTGAGATTTCAGGAGACTCTAGTTTTTTGAAAGTTTGGCAACCCCTTTCAATATAAGTGTTATTCGCCAGTCCCTGCATTAGGCTACATCAAGAGGAAACAAACCTTAGAGATAGAACATAGAACTACTTTATTGTGTCAACTTTCAAGAAGCTAGCACAAACCGTGTTTGATTTAGAGTTCTAGCTGCATCTGTCAATATAGGAGAAAACAGAGTGAAACCTAGAAATTCAAACTGTTACTGCAAAAGAATGCATCAACCTAGGAGAACGAAACTTGAGCATCCAAGTTTGATTGGTGTACTGCTCATTACTTGAAAGTATCATGAAGGTCGGAAAAAAATATGTGTTGAGATTTCAGGAGACTCTAGTTTTTTGGCAGCCTAACAACGCCTTTCATTGAATGTGTTATTCGCAGTCTCTGCTTAAGGCTACATCAAGAGGAAACAAACCTTAGGGATAGAACGTAGAACTACTTTATTGTGTCATGTTTCAAGTAGCTAGCACAAACCGTGTTTGATTTAAAGTTCTAACTGCATCTGTCAATATAGGAGAAAACAGAGTGAAACCTAAAAATTCAAACTGTTCCTGCAAACGAATGCTTCAACCTAGAAGAACAAAATTTGGGCATCCAAGTGGGAATGGTGTACTGATCATTACTTGAATGTATCATGAAGATTGGATGAAAAAATATATGTTGAGATTTCAGGAGACTCTAGTTTTATGAAAGTTTGGCAACCCCTTTCAATATAAGTGTTATTCGCCAGTCCCTGCATTAGGCTACATCAAGAGGAAACAAACCTTAGAGATAGAACGTAGAACTACTTTATTGTGTCAAGTTTCAAGAAGCTAGCACAAAAAGTGTTTGATTTAGAGTTCTAGTTGCATCTGTCAATATAGGAGAAAACAGAGTGAAACCTAGAAATTCAAACTCTTACTGCAAAAGAATGCATCAACCTAGGAGAACGAAACTTGAGCATCCAAGTTTGATTGGTGTACTGCTCATTACTTGAAAGTATCATGAAGGTCGGAAAAAAATATGTGTTGAGATTTCAGGAGACTCTAGTTTTTTGGCAGCCTAACAACGCCTTTCATTGAATGTGTTATTCGCCAGTCTCTGCTTAAGGCTACATCAAGAGGAAACAAACCTTAGGGATAGAACGTAGAACTACTTTATTGTGTCATGTTTCAAGTAGCTAGCACAAACCGTGTTTGATTTAAAGTTCTAACTGCATCTGTCAATATAGGAGAAAACAGAGTGAAACCTAAAAATTCAAACTGTTCCTGCAAACGAATGCTTCAACCTAGAAGAACAAAACTTGGGCATCCAAGTGGGAATGGTGTACTGATCATTACTTGAATGTATCATGAAGATTGGATGAAAAAATATATGTTGAGATTTCAGGAGACTCTAGTTTTTTGAAAGTTTGGCAACCCCTTTCAATATAAGGGTTATTCGCCAGTCCCTGCATTAGGCTACATCAAGAGGAAACAAACCTTAGAGATAGAACGTAGAACTACTTTATTGTGTCAAGTTTCAAGAAGCTAGCACAAACAGTGTTTGATTTAGAGTTCTAGTTGCATCTGTCAATATAGGAGAAAACAGACTGAAACCTAGAAATTCAAACTCTTACTGCAAAAGAATGCATCAACCTAGGAGAACGAAACTTGAGCATCCAAGTTTGATTGGTGTACTGCTCATTACTTGAAAGTATCATGAAGGTCGGAAAAAAATATGTGTTGAGATTTCAGGAGACTCTAGTTTTTTGGCAGCCTAACAACGCCTTTCATTGAATGTGTTATTCGCCAGTCTCTGCTTAAGGCTACATCAAGAGGAAACAAACCTTAGGGATAGAACGTAGAACTACTTTATTGTGTCATGTTTCAAGTAGCTAGCACAAACCGTGTTTGATTTAAAGTTCTAACTGCATCTGTCAATATAGGAGAAAACAGAGTGAAACCTAAAAATTCAAACTGTTCCTGCAAACGAATGCTTCAACCTAGAAGAACAAAACTTGGGCATCCAAGTGGGAATGGTGTACTGATCATTACTTGAATGTATCATGAAGATTGGATGAAAAAATATATGTTGAGATTTCAGGAGACACTAGTTTTTTGAAAGTTTGGCAACCCCTTTCAATATAAGTGTTATTCGCCAGTCCCTGCATTAGGCTACATCAAGAGGAAACAAACCTTAGAGATAGAACGTAGAACTACTTTATTGTGTCAAGTTTCAAGACGCTAGCAAAACAGTGTTTGATTTAGAGTTCTAGTTGCATCTGTCAATATAGGAGAAAACAGAGTGAAACCTAGAAATTCAAACTCTTACTGCAAAAGAATGCATCAACCTAGGAGAACGAAACTTGAGCATCCAAGTTTGATTGGTGTACTGCTCATTACTTGAAAGTATCATGAAGGTCGGAAAAAAATATGTGTTGAGATTTCAGGAGACTCTAGTTTTTTGAAAGTTTGGCAACCCCTTTCAATATAAGTGTTATTCGCCAGTCCCTGCATTAGGCTACATCAAGAGGAAACAAACCTTAGAGATAGAACGTAGAACTACTTTATTTTGTCAAGTTTCAAGAAGCTAGCACAAACCGTGTTTGATTTAGAGTTCTAGCTGCATCTGTCAATATAGGAGAAAACAGAGTGAAACCTAGAAATTCAAACTGTTACTGCAAACGAATGCATCAACCTAGGAGAACGAAACTTGGGCATTCAAGTTTGATTGGTGTACTGCTCATTACTTGAAAGTATCATTAAGGTCGGAAAAAAATATGTGTTGAGATTTCAGGAGACTCTAGTTTTTTGGCAGCCTAACAACGCCTTTCATTGAAAGTGTTATTCGCCAGTCTGTGCTGAAGGCTACATCAAGAGGAAACAAACCTTAGGGATAGAACGTAGAACTACTTTATTGTGTCATGTTTCAAGTAGCTAGCACAAACCGTGTTTGATTTAAAGTTCTAACTGCATCTGTCAATATAGGAGAAAACAGAGTGAAACCTAAAAATTCAAACTGTTCCTGCAAACGAATGCTTCAACCTAGAAGAACAAAACTTGGGCATCCAAGTGGGAATGGTGTACTGATCATTACTTGAATGTATCATGAAGATTGGATGAAAAAATATATGTTGAGATTTCAGGAGACTCTAGTTTTTTGAAAGTTTGGCAACCCCTTTCAATATAAGTGTTATTCGCCAGTCCCTGCATTAGGCTACATCAAGAGGAAACAAACCTGAGAGATAGAACGTAGAACTACTTTATTGTGTCAAGTTTCAAGAAGCTAGCACAAACAGTGTTTGATTTAGAGTTCTAGTTGCATCTGTCAATATAGGAGAAAACAGAGTGAAACCTAGAAATTCAAACTCTTACTGCAAAAGAATGCATCAACCTAGGAGAACGAAACTTGAGCATCCAAGTTTGATTGGTGTACTGCTCATTACTTGAAAGTATCATGAAGGTCGGAAAAAAATATGTGTTGAGATTTCAGGAGACTCTAGTTTTTTGGCAGCCTAACAACGCCTTTCATTGAATGTGTTATTCGCCAGTCTCTGCTTAAGGCTACATCAAGAGGAAACAAACCTTAGGAATAGAACGTAGAACTACTTTATTGTGTCATGTTTCAAGTAGCTAGCACAAACCGTGTTTGATTTAAAGTTCTAACTGCATCTGTCAATATAGGAGAAAACAGAGTGAAACCTAAAAATTCAAACTGTTCCTGCAAACGAATGCTTCAACCTAGAAGAACAAAACTTGGGCATCCAAGTGGGAATGGTGTACTGATCATTACTTGAATGTATCATGAAGATTGGATGAAAAAATATATGTTGAGATTTCAGGAGACACTAGTTTTTTGAAAGTTTGGCAACCCCTTTCAATATAAGTGTTATTCGCCAGTCCCTGCATTAGGCTACATCAAGAGGAAACAAACCTTAGAGATAGAACGTAGAACTACTTTATTGTGTCAAGTTTCAAGAAGCTAGCACAAACCGTGTTTGATTTAGAGTTCGACCTGCATCTGTCAATATAGGACAAAACAGAGTGAAACCTAAAAATTCAAACTGTTCCTGCAAACGAATGCTTCAACCTAGGAGAACGACACTTGGGCATCCAATTTTAATTGGTGCACTGCTCATTACTTGAAAGTATCATGAAGGTCGGAAGAAAAAATATATGATGAGATTTCAGGAGACTGTAGTTTTTTGGCAGCCTAACAACGCCTTTCATTGAATGTGTTATTCGCCAGTCTCTGCTTAAGGCTACATCAAGAGGAAACAAACCTTAGGGATAGAACGTAGAACTACTTTATTGTGTCATGTTTCAAGTAGCTAGCACAAACCGTGTTTGATTTAAAGTTCTAACTGCATCTGTCAATATAGGAGAAAACAGAGTGAAACCTAAAAATTCAAACTGTTCCTGCAAACGAATGCTTCAACCTAGAAGAACAAAACTTGGGCATCCAAGTGAGAATGGTGTACTGATCATTACTTGAATGTATCATGAAGATTGGATGAAAAAATATATGTTGAGATTTCAGAAGACTCTAGTTTTTGGAAGTTTGGCAACCCCTTTCAATAAAAGTGTTATTCGCCAGTCCCTGCATTAGGCTACATCAAGAGGAAACAAACCTTAGAGATAGAACGTAGAACTACTTTATTGTGTCAAGTTTCAAGAAGCTAGCACAAACCGTGTTTGATTTAGAGTTCTAGCTGCATCTGTCAATATAGGAGAAAACAGAGTGAAACCTAGAAATTCAAACTGTTACTGCAAACGAATGCATCAACCTAGGAGAACGAAACTTGGGCATCCAACTTTGATCGGTGTACTGCTCATTACTTGAAAGTATCATTAAGGTCGGAAAAAAAATATGTGTTGAGATTTCAGGAGACTCTAGTTTTTTGGCAGCCTAACAACGCCTTTCATTGAAAGTGTTATTCGCCAGTCTGTGCTGAAGGCTACATCAAGAGGAAACAAACCTTAGGGATAGAATGTAGAACTACTTTATTGTGTCAAGTTTCAAGAAGCTAGCCCAAACCGTGTATGATTTAGAGTTTGAACTACATTTGTCAATATAGGAGAAAACAGAGTGAAACCTAAAAATTCAAACTGTTCCTGCAAACGAATGCTTCAACCTAGAAGAACAAAACTTGGGCATCCAAGTGGGAATGGTGTACTGATCATTACTTGAATGTATCATGAAGATTGGATGCAAAAATATATGTTGAGATTTCAGGAGACTCTAGTTTTTTGAAAGTTTTGCAACCCCTTTCAATATAAGTGTTATTCGCCAGTCCCTGCATTAGGCTACATCAAGAGGAAACAAACCTTAGAGATAGAACGTAGAACTACTTTATTGTGTCAAGTTTCAAGAAGCTAGCACAAACAGTGTTTGATTTAGAGTTCTAGTTGCATCTGTCAATATAGGAGAAAACAGAGTGAAACCTAGAAATTCAAACTCTTACTGCAAAAGAATGCATCAACCTAGGAGAACGAAACTTGAGCATCCAAGTTTGATTGGTGTACTGCTCATTACTTGAAAGTATCATGAAGGTCGGAAAAAAATATGTGTTGAGATTTCAGGAGACTCTAGTTTTTTGGCAGCCTAACAACGCCTTTCATTGAATGTGTTATTCGCCAGTCTCTGCTTAAGGCTACATCAAGAGGAAACAAACCTTAGGGATAGAACGTAGAACTACTTTATTGTGTCATGTTTCAAGTAGCTAGCACAAACCGTGTTTGATTTAAAGTTCTAACTGCATCTGTCAATATAGGAGAAAACAGAGTGAAACCTAAAAATTCAAACTGTTCCTGCAAACGAATGCTTCAACCTAGAAGAACAAAACTTGGGCATCCAAGTGGGAATGGTGTACTGATCATTACTTGAATGTATCATGAAGATTGGATGAAAAAATATATGTTGAGATTTCAGGAGACACTAGTTTTTTGAAAGTTTGGCAACCCCTTTCAATATAAGTGTTATTCCCCAGTCCCTGCATTAGGCTACATCAAGAGGAAACAAACCTTAGAGATAGAACGTAGAACTACTTTATTGTGTCAAGTTTCAAGAAGCTAGCACAAACCGTGTTTGATTTAGAGTTCTAGCTGCATCTGTCAATATAGGAGAAAACAGAGTGAAACCTAGAAATTCAAACTGTTACTGCAAACGAATGCATCAACCTAGGAGAACGAAACTTGGGCATCCAACTTTGATCGGTGTACTGCTCATTACTTGAAAGTATCATTAAGGTCGGAAAAAAATATGTGTTGAGATTTCAGGAGACTCTAGTTTTTTGGCAGCCTAACAACGCCTTTCATTGAAAGTGTTATTCGCCAGTCTGTGCTGAAGGCTACATCAAGAGGAAACAAACCTTAGGGATAGAATGTAGAACTACTTTATTGTGTCAAGTTTCAAGAAGCTAGCCCAAACCGTGTATGATTTAGAGTTTGAACTACATTTGTCAATATAGGAGAAAACAGAGTGAAACCTAAAAATTCAAACTGTTCCTGCAAACGAATGCTTCAACCTAGAAGAACAAAACTTGGGCATCCAAGTGGGAATGGTGTACTGATCATTACTTGAATGTATCATGAAGATTGGATGCAAAAATATATGTTGAGATTTCAGGAGACTCTAGTTTTTTGAAAGTTTGGCAACCCCTTTCAATATAAGTGTTATTCGCCAGTCCCTGCATTAGGCTACATCAAGAGGAAACAAACCTTAGAGATAGAACGTAGAACTACTTTATTGTGTCAAGTTTCAAGAAGCTAGCACAAACAGTGTTTGATTTAGAGTTCTAGTTGCATCTGTCAATATAGGAGAAAACAGAGTGAAACCTAGAAATTCAAACTCTTACTGCAAAAGAATGCATCAACCTAGGAGAACGAAACTTGAGCATCCAAGTTTGATTGGTGTACTGCTCATTACTTGAAAGTATCATGAAGGTCGGAAAAAAATATGTGTTGAGATTTCAGGAGACTCTAGTTTTTTGGCAGCCTAACAACGCCTTTCATTGAATGTGTTATTCGCCAGTCTCTGCTTAAGGCTACATCAAGAGGAAACAAACCTTAGGGATAGAACGTAGAACTACTTTATTGTGTCATGTTTCAAGTAGCTAGCACAAACCGTGTTTGATTTAAAGTTCTAACTGCATCTGTCAATATAGGAGAAAACAGAGTGAAACCTAAAAATTCAAACTGTTCCTGCAAACGAATGCTTCAACCTAGAAGAACAAAACTTGGGCATCCAAGTGGGAATGGTGTACTGATCATTACTTGAATGTATCATGAAGATTGGATGAAAAAATATATGTTGAGATTTCAGGAGACACTAGTTTTTTGAAAGTTTGGCAACCCCTTTCAATATAAGTGTTATTCGCCAGTCCCTGCATTAGGCTACATCAAGAGGAAACAAACCTTAGAGATAGAACGTAGAACTACTTTATTGTGTCAAGTTTCAAGAAGCTAGCACAAACCGTGTTTGATTTAGAGTTCTAGCTGCATCTGTCAATATAGGAGAAAACAGAGTGAAACCTAGAAATTCAAACTGTTACTGCAAACGAATGCATCAACCTAGGAGAACGAAACTTGGGCATCCAACTTTGATCGGTGTACTGCTCATTACTTGAAAGTATCATTAAGGTCGGAAAAATAATATGTGTTGAGATTTCAGGAGACTCTAGTTTTTTGGCAGCCTAACAACGCCTTTCATTGAAAGTGTTATTCGCCAGTCTGTGCTGAAGGCTACATCAAGAGGAAACAAACCTTAGGGATAGAATGTAGAACTACTTTATTGTGTCAAGTTTCAAGAAGCTAGCCCAAACCGTGTATGATTTAGAGTTTGAACTACATTTGTCAATATAGGAGAAAACAGAGTGAAACCTAAAAATTCAAACTGTTCCTGCAAACGAATGCTTCAACGTAGGAGAATGAAACTTGAGCATCCAAGTGGGATTGGTGTACTGATCATTACTCGAAAGTATCATGAAGATTGGAAAAAAAAATATATGTTGAGATATCAGAAGACTCTAGTTTTGGGAAGTTTGGCAACCCCTTTCAATAAAAGTGTTATTCGCCAGTCCCTGCATTAGGCTACATCAAGAGGAAACAAACCTTAGAGATACAACGTAGAACTACAGTATTTTTTCAAGTTTCAAGAAGCTAGCACAAACCGTGTTTGATTTAGAGTTCTAGCTGCATCTGTCAATATAGGAGAAAACAGAGTGAAACCTAGAAATTCAAACTGTTACTGCAAACGAATGCATCAACCTAGGAGAACGAAACTTGGGCATCCAAGTTTGATTGGTGTACTACTCATTACTTGAAAGTATCATGAAGGTCGGAAAAAAATATGTGTTGAGATTTCAGGAGACTCTAGTTTTTTGAAAGTTTGGCAACCCCTTTCAATATAAGTGTTATTCGCCAGTCCCTGCATTAGGCTACATCAAGAGGAAACAAACCTTAGAGATAGAACGTAGAACTACTTTATTGTGTCAAGTTTCAAGAAGCTAGCACAAACAGTGTTTGATTTAGAGTTCTAGTTGCATCTGTCAATATAGGAGAAAACAGACTGAAACCTAGAAATTCAAACTCTTACTGCAAAAGAATGCATCAACCTAGGAGAACGAAACTTGAGCATCCAAGTTTGATTGGTGTACTGCTCATTACTTGAAAGTATCATGAAGGTCGGAAAAAAATATGTGTTGAGATTTCAGGAGACTCTAGTTTTTTGGCAGCCTAACAACGCCTTTCATTGAATGTGTTATTCGCCAGTCTCTGCTTAAGGCTACATCAAGAGGAAACAAACCTTAGGGATAGAACGTAGAACTACTTTATTGTGTCATGTTTCAAGTAGCTAGCACAAACCGTGTTTGATTTAAAGTTCTAACTGCATCTGTCAATATAGGAGAAAACAGAGTGAAACCTAAAAATTCAAACTGTTCCTGCAAACGAATGCTTCAACCTAGAAGAACAAAACTTGGGCATCCAAGTGGGAATGGTGTACTGATCATTACTTGAATGTATCATGAAGATTGGATGAAAAAATATATGTTGAGATTTCAGGAGACACTAGTTTTTTGAAAGTTTGGCAACCCCTTTCAATATAAGTGTTATTCGCCAGTCCCTGCATTAGGCTACATCAAGAGGAAACAAACCTTAGAGATAGAACGTAGAACTACTTTATTGTGTCAAGTTTCAAGAAGTAGCACAAACCGTGTTTGATTTAGAGTTCGACCTGCATCTGTCAATATAGGACAAAACAGAGTGAAACCTAAAAATTCAAACTGTTCCTGCAAACGAATGCTTCAACCTAGGAGAACGAAACTTGGGCATCCAATTTTAATTGGTGCACTGCTCATTACTTGAAAGTATCATGAAGGTCGGAAGAAAAAATATATGATGAGATTTCAGGAAACTGTAGTTTTTTGGCAGGATAACAACGCTTTCATTGAATGTGTTATTCGCCAGTCTCTGCTTAAGGCTACATCAAGAGGAAACAAACCTTAGGGATAGAACGTAGAAACTACTTTATTGTGTTATGTTTTCAAGTAGCTAGCACAAACCGTGTTTGATTTAAAGTTCTAACTGCATCTGTCAATATAGGAGAAAACAGAGTGAAACCTAAAAATTCAAACTGTTCCTGCAAACGAATGCTTCAACCTAGAAGAACAAAACTTGGGCATCCAAGTGAGAATGGTGTACTGATCATTACTTGAATGTATCATGAAGATTGGATGAAAAAATATATGTTGAGATTTCAGAAGACTCTAGTTTTTGGAAGTTTGGCAACCCCTTTCAATACAAGTGTTATTCGCCAGTCCCTGCATTAGGCTACATCAAGAGGAAACGAACCTTAGAGATAGAACGTAGAACTACTTTATTGTGTCAAGTTTCAAGAAGCTAGCACAAACCGTGTTTGATTTAGAGTTCTAGCTGCATCTGTCAATATAGGAGAAAACAGAGTGAAACCTAGAAATTCAAACTGTTACTGCAAACGAATGCATCAACCTAGGAGAACGAAACTTGGGCATCCAACTTTGATCGGTGTACTGCTCATTACTTGAAAGTATCATTAAGGTCGGAAAAAAAATATGTGTTGAGATTTCAGGAGACTCTAGTTTTTTGGCAGCCTAACAACGCCTTTCATTGAAAGTGTTATTCGCCAGTCTGTGCTGAAGGCTACATCAAGAGGAAACAAACCTTAGGGATAGAATGTAGAACTACTTTATTGGGTCAAGTTTCAAGAAGCTAGCCCAAACCGTGTATGATTTAGAGTTTGAACTACATTTGTCAATATAGGAGAAAACAGAGTGAAACCTAAAAATTCAAACTGTTCCTGCAAACGAATGCTTCAACGTAGGAGAATGAAACTTGAGCATCCAAGTGGGATTGGTGTACTGATCATTACTCGAAAGTATCATGAAGATTGGAAAAAAAAATATATGTTGAGATATCAGAAGACTCTAGTTTTGGGAAGTTTGGCAACCCCTTTCAATAAAAGTGTTATTCGCCAGTCCCTGCTTTAGGCTACATCAAGAGGAAACAAACCTTAGAGATACAACGTAGAACTACAGTATTTTTTCAAGTTTCAAGAAGCTAGCACAAACCGTGTTTGATTTAGAGTTCTAGCTGCATCTGTCAATATAGGAGAAAACAGAGTGAAACCTAGAAATTCAAACTGTTACTGCAAACGAATGCATCAACCTAGGAGAACGAAACTTGGGCATCCAAGTTTGATTGGTGTACTACTCATTACTTGAAAGTATCATTAAGGTCGGAAAAAAAATATGTGTTGAGATTTCAGGAGACTCTAGTTTTTGGCAGCCTAACAACGCCTTTCATTGAATGTGTTATTCGCCAGTCTCTGCTTAAGGCTACATCAAGAGGAAACAAACCTTAGGGATAGAACGTAGAACTACTTTATTGTGTCATGTTTCAAGTAGCTAGCACAAACCGTGTTTGATTTAAAGTTCTAACTGCATCTGTCAATATAGGAGAAAACAGAGTGAAACCTAAAAATTCAAACTGTTCCTGCAAACGAATGCTTCAACCTAGAAGAACAAAACTTGGGCATCCAAGTGGGAATGGTGTACTGATCATTACTTGAATGTATCATGAAGATTGGATGAAAAAATATATGTTGAGATTTCAGGAGACTCTAGTTTTTTGAAAGTTTGGCAACCCCTTTCAATATAAGTGTTATTCGCCAGTCCCTGCATTAGGCTACATCAAGAGGAAACAAACCTTAGAGATAGAACGTAGAACTACTTTATTGTGTCAAGTTTCAAGAAGCTAGCACAAACCGTGTTTGATTTAGAGTTCTAGCTGCATCTGTCAATATAGGAGAAAACAGAGTGAAACCTAGAAATTCAAACTGTTACTGCAAACGAATGCATCAACCTAGGAGAACGAAACTTGGGCATCCAACTTTGATCGGTGTACTGCTCATTACTTGAAAGTATCATTAAGGTCGGAAAAAAAATATGTGTTGAGATTTCAGGAGACTCTAGTTTTTTGGCAGCCTAACAACGCCTTTCATTGAAAGTGTTATTCGCCAGTCTGTGCTGAAGGCTACATCAAGAGGAAACAAACCTTAGGGATAGAATGTAGAACTACTTTATTGTGTCAAGTTTCAAGAAGCTAGCCCAAACCGTGTATGATTTAGAGTTTGAACTACATTTGTCAATATAGGAGAAAACAGAGTGAAACCTAAAATTCAAACTGTTCCTGCAAACGAATGCTTCAACGTAGGAGAATGAAACTTGAGCATCCAAGTGGGATTGGTGTACTGATCATTACTCGAAAGTATCATGAAGATTGGAAAAAAAAAATATATGTTGAGATATCAGAAGACTCTAGTTTTGGGAAGTTTGGCAACCCCTTTCAATAAAAGTGTTATTCGCCAGTCCCTGCATTAGGCTACATCAAGAGGAAACAAACCTTAGAGATACAACGTAGAACTACAGTATTTTTTCAAGTTTCAAGAAGCTAGCACAAACCGTGTTTGATTTAGAGTTCTAGCTGCATCTGTCAATATAGGAGAAAACAGAGTGAAACCTAGAAATTCAAACTGTTACTGCAAACGAATGCATCAACCTAGGAGAACGAAACTTGGGCATCCAAGTTTGATTGGTGTACTACTCATTACTTGAAAGTATCATGAAGGTCGGAAAAAAATATGTGTTGAGATTTCAGGAGACTCTAGTTTTTTGAAAGTTTGGCAACCCCTTTCAATATAAGTGTTATTCGCCAGTCCCTGCATTAGGCTACATCAAGAGGAAACAAACCTTAGAGATAGAACGTAGAACTACTTTATTGTGTCAAGTTTCAAGAAGCTAGCACAAACAGTGTTTGATTTAGAGTTCTAGTTGCATCTGTCAATATAGGAGAAAACAGACTGAAACCTAGAAATTCAAACTCTTACTGCAAAAGAATGCATCAACCTAGGAGAACGAAACTTGAGCATCCAAGTTTGATTGGTGTACTGCTCATTACTTGAAAGTATCATGAAGGTCGGAAAAAAATATGTGTTGAGATTTCAGGAGACTCTAGTTTTTTGGCAGCCTAACAACGCCTTTCATTGAATGTGTTATTCGCCAGTCTCTGCTTAAGGCTACATCAAGAGGAAACAAACCTTAGGGATAGAACGTAGAACTACTTTATTGTGTCATGTTTCAAGTAGCTAGCACAAACCGTGTTTGATTTAAAGTTCTAACTGCATCTGTCAATATAGGAGAAAACAGAGTGAAACCTAAAAATTCAAACTGTTCCTGCAAACGAATGCTTCAACCTAGAAGAACAAAACTTGGGCATCCAAGTGGGAATGGTGTACTGATCATTACTTGAATGTATCATGAAGATTGGATGAAAAAATATATGTTGAGATTTCAGGAGACACTAGTTTTTTGAAAGTTTGGCAACCCCTTTCAATATAAGTGTTATTCGCCAGTCCCTGCATTAGGCTACATCAAGAGGAAACAAACCTTAGAGATAGAACGTAGAACTACTTTATTGTGTCAAGTTTCAAGAAGCTAGCACAAACCGTGTTTGATTTAGAGTTCGACCTGCATCTGTCAATATAGGACAAAACAGAGTGAAACCTAAAAATTCAAACTGTTCCTGCAAACGAATGCTTCAACCTAGGAGAACGAAACTTGGGCATCCAATTTTAATTGGTGCACTGCTCATTACTTGAAAGTATCATGAAGGTCGGAAGAAAAAATATATGATGAGATTTCAGGAGACTGTAGTTTTTTGGCAGCCTAACAACGCCTTTCATTGAATGTGTTATTCGCCAGTCTCTGCTTAAGGCTACATCAAGAGGAAACAAACCTTAGGGATAGAACGTAGAACTACTTTATTGTGTCATGTTTCAAGTAGCTAGCACAAACCGTGTTTGATTTAAAGTTCTAACTGCATCTGTCAATATAGGAGAAAACAGAGTGAAACCTAAAAATTCAAACTGTTCCTGCAAACGAATGCTTCAACCTAGAAGAACAAAACTTGGGCATCCAAGTGAGAATGGTGTACTGATCATTACTTGAATGTATCATGAAGATTGGATGAAAAAATATATGTTGAGATTTCAGAAGACTCTAGTTTTTGGAAGTTTGGCAACCCCTTTCAATACAAGTGTTATTCGCCAGTCCCTGCATTAGGCTACATCAAGAGGAAACGAACCTTAGAGATAGAACGTAGAACTACTTTATTGTGTCAAGTTTCAAGAAGCTAGCACAAACCGTGTTTGATTTAGAGTTCTAGCTGCATCTGTCAATATAGGAGAAAACAGAGTGAAACCTAGAAATTCAAACTGTTACTGCAAACGAATGCATCAACCTAGGAGAACGAAACTTGGGCATCCAACTTTGATCGGTGTACTGCTCATTACTTGAAAGTATCATTAAGGTCGGAAAAAAAATATGTGTTGAGATTTCAGGAGACTCTAGTTTTTTGGCAGCCTAACAACGCCTTTCATTGAAAGTGTTATTCGCCAGTCTGTGCTGAAGGCTACATCAAGAGGAAACAAACCTTAGGGATAGAATGTAGAACTACTTTATTGGGTCAAGTTTCAAGAAGCTAGCCCAAACCGTGTATGATTTAGAGTTTGAACTACATTTGTCAATATAGGAGAAAACAGAGTGAAACCTAAAAATTCAAACTGTTCCTGCAAACGAATGCTTCAACGTAGGAGAATGAAACTTGAGCATCCAAGTGGGATTGGTGTACTGATCATTACTCGAAAGTATCATGAAGATTGGAAAAAAAAATATATGTTGAGATATCAGAAGACTCTAGTTTTGGGAAGTTTGGCAACCCCTTTCAATAAAAGTGTTATTCGCCAGTCCCTGCTTTAGGCTACATCAAGAGGAAACAAACCTTAGAGATACAACGTAGAACTACAGTATTTTTTCAAGTTTCAAGAAGCTAGCACAAACCGTGTTTGATTTAGAGTTCTAGCTGCATCTGTCAATATAGGAGAAAACAGAGTGAAACCTAGAAATTCAAACTGTTACTGCAAACGAATGCATCAACCTAGGAGAACGAAACTTGGGCATCCAAGTTTGATTGGTGTACTACTCATTACTTGAAAGTATCATTAAGGTCGGAAAAAAAATATGTGTTGAGATTTCAGGAGACTCTAGTTTTTTGGCAGCCTAACAACGCCTTTCATTGAATGTGTTATTCGCCAGTCTCTGCTTAAGGCTACATCAAGAGGAAACAAACCTTAGGGATAGAACGTAGAACTACTTTATTGTGTCATGTTTCAAGTAGCTAGCACAAACCGTGTTTGATTTAAAGTTCTAACTGCATCTGTCAATATAGGAGAAAACAGAGTGAAACCTAAAAATTCAAACTGTTCCTGCAAACGAATGCTTCAACCTAGAAGAACAAAACTTGGGCATCCAAGTGGGAATGGTGTACTGATCATTACTTGAATGTATCATGAAGATTGGATGAAAAAATATATGTTGAGATTTCAGGAGACTCTAGTTTTTTGAAAGTTTGGCAACCCCTTTCAATATAAGTGTTATTCGCCAGTCCCTGCATTAGGCTACATCAAGAGGAAACAAACCTTAGAGATAGAACGTAGAACTACTTTATTGTGTCAAGTTTCAAGAAGCTAGCACAAACCGTGTTTGATTTAGAGTTCTAGCTGCATCTGTCAATATAGGAGAAAACAGAGTGAAACCTAGAAATTCAAACTGTTACTGCAAACGAATGCATCAACCTAGGAGAACGAAACTTGGGCATCCAACTTTGATCGGTGTACTGCTCATTACTTGAAAGTATCATTAAGGTCGGAAAAAAAATATGTGTTGAGATTTCAGGAGACTCTAGTTTTTTGGCAGCCTAACAACGCCTTTCATTGAAAGTGTTATTCGCCAGTCTGTGCTGAAGGCTACATCAAGAGGAAACAAACCTTAGGGATAGAATGTAGAACTACTTTATTGTGTCAAGTTTCAAGAAGCTAGCCCAAACCGTGTATGATTTAGAGTTTGAACTACATTTGTCAATATAGGAGAAAACAGAGTGAAACCTAAAAATTCAAACTGTTCCTGCAAACGAATGCTTCAACGTAGGAGAATGAAACTTGAGCATCCAAGTGGGATTGGTGTACTGATCATTACTCGAAAGTATCATGAAGATTGGAAAAAAAAATATATGTTGAGATATCAGAAGACTCTAGTTTTGGGAAGTTTGGCAACCCCTTTCAATAAAAGTGTTATTCGCCAGTCCCTGCATTAGGCTACATCAAGAGGAAACAAACCTTAGAGATACAACGTAGAACTACAGTATTTTTTCAAGTTTCAAGAAGCTAGCACAAACCGTGTTTGATTTAGAGTTCTAGCTGCATCTGTCAATATAGGAGAAAACAGAGTGAAACCTAGAAATTCAAACTGTTACTGCAAACGAATGCATCAACCTAGGAGAACGAAACTTGGGCATCCAAGTTTGATTGGTGTACTACTCATTACTTGAAAGTATCATTAAGGTCGGAAAAAAAATATGTGTTGAGATTTCAGGAGACTCTAATTTTTTGGCAGCCTAACAACGCCTTTCATTGAATGTGTTATTCGCCAGTCTCTGCTTAAGGCTACATCAAGAGGAAACAAACCTTAGGGATAGAACGTAGAACTACTTTATTGTGTCATGTTTCAAGTAGCTAGCACAAACCGTGTTTGATATAAAGTTCTAACTGCATCTGTCAATATAGGAGAAAACAGAGTGAAACCTAAAAATTCAAACTGTTCCTGCAAACGAATGCTTCAACCTAAAAGAACAAAATTTGGGCATCCAAGTGGGAATGGTGTACTGATCATTACTTGAATGTATCATGAAGATTGGATGAAAAAATATATGTTGAGATTTCAGGAGACTCTAGTTTTTTGAAAGTTTGGCAACCCCTTTCAATATAAGTGTTATTCGCCAGTCCCTGCATTAGGCTACATCAAGAGGAAACAAACCTTAGAGATAGAACGTAGAACTACTTTATTGTGTCAAGTTTCAAGAAGCTAGCACAAACAGTGTTTGATTTAGAGTTCTAGTTGCATCTGTCAATATAGGAGAAAACAGAGTGAAACCTAGAAATTCAAACTCTTACTGCAAAAGAATGCATCAACCTAGGAGAACGAAAATTGAGCATCCAAGTTGATTGGTGTACTGCTCATTACTTGAAAGTATCATGAAGGTCGGAAAAAAATATGTGTTGAGATTTCAGGAGACTCTAGTTTTTTGGCAGCCTAACAACGCCTTTCATTGAATGTGTTATTCGCCAGTCTCTGCTTAAGGCTACATCAAGAGGAAACAAACCTTAGGGATAGAACGTAGAACTACTTTATTGTGTCATGTTTCAAGTAGCTAGCACAAACCGTGTTTGATTTAAAGTTCTAACTGCATCTGTCAATATAGGAGAAAACAGAGTGAAACCTAAAAATTCAAACTGTTCCTGCAAACGAATGCTTCAACCTAGAAGAACAAAACTTGGGCATCCAAGTGGGAATGGTGTACTGATCATTACTTGAATGTATCATGAAGATTGGATGAAAAAATATATGTTGAGATTTCAGAAGACTCTAGTTTTTGGAAGTTTGGCAACCCCTTTCAATACAAGTGTTATTCGCCAGTCCCTGCTTTAGGCTACATCAAGATTAAACAAACCTTAGAGATAGAACATAGAACTACTTTATTGTGTCAACTTTCAAGAAGCTAGCACAAACCGTGTTTGATTTAGAGTTCTAGCTGCATCTGTCAATATAGGAGAAAACAGAGTGAAACCTAGAAATTCAAACTGTTACTGCAAACGAATGCATCAACCTAGGAGAACGAAACTTGGGCATCCAAGTTTGATTGGTGTACTACTCATTACTTGAAAGTATCATTAAGGTCGGAAAAAAAATATGTGTTGAGATTTCAGGAGACTCTAGTTTTTTGGCAGCCTAACAACGCCTTTCATTGAAAGTGTTATTCGCCAGTCTGTGCTGAAGGCTACATCAAGAGGAAACAAACCTTAGGGATAGAATGTAGAACTACTTTATTGTGTCAAGTTTCAAGAAGCTAGCCCAAACCGTGTATGATTTAGAGTTTGAACTACATTTGTCAATATAGGAGAAAACAGAGTGAAACCTAAAAATTCAAACTGTTCCTGCAAACGAATGCTTCAACGTAGGAGAATGAAACTTGAGCATCCAAGTGGGATTGGTGTACTGATCATTACTCGAAAGTATCATGAAGATTGGAAAAAAAAATATATGTTGAGATATCAGAAGACTCTAGTTTTGGGAAGTTTGGCAACCCCTTTCAATAAAAGTGTTATTCGCCAGTCCCTGCATTAGGCTACATCAAGAGGAAACAAACCTTAGAGATACAACGTAGAACTACAGTATTTTTTCAAGTTTCAAGAAGCTAGCACAAACCGTGTTTGATTTAGAGTTCTAGCTGCATCTGTCAATATAGGAGAAAACAGAGTGAAACCTAAAAATTCAAACTGTTCCTGCAAACGAATGCTTCAACCTAGAAGAACAAAACTTGGGCATCCAAGTGGGAATGGTGTACTGATCATTACTTGAATGTATCATGAAGATGGATGAAAAAATATATGTTGAGATTTCAGGAGACACTAGTTTTTTGAAAGTTTGGCAACCCCTTTCAATATAAGTGTTATTCGCCAGTCCCTGCATTAGGCTACATCAAGAGGAAACAAACCTTAGAGATAGAACGTAGAACTACTTTATTGTGTCAAGTTTCAAGAAGCTAGCACAAACCGTGTTTGATTTAGAGTTCGACCTGCATCTGTCAATATAGGACAAAACAGAGTGAAACCTAAAAATTCAAACTGTTCCTGCAAACGAATGCTTCAACCTAGGAGAACGAAACTTGGGCATCCAATTTTAATTGGTGCACTGCTCATTACTTGAAAGTATCATGAAGGTCGGAAGAAAAAATATATGATGAGATTTCAGGAGACTGTAGTTTTTTGGCAGCCTAACAACGCCTTTCATTGAATGTGTTATTCGCCAGTCTCTGCTTAAGGCTACATCAAGAGGAAACAAACCTTAGGGATAGAACGTAGAACTACTTTATTGTGTCATGTTTCAAGTAGCTAGCACAAACCGTGTTTGATTTAAAGTTCTAACTGCATCTGTCAATATAGGAGAAACAGAGTGAAACCTAAAAATTCAAACTGTTCCTGCAAACGAATGCTTCAACCTAGAAGAACAAAACTTGGGCATCCAAGTGAGAATGGTGTACTGATCATTACTTGAATGTATCATGAAGATTGGATGAAAAAATATATGTTGAGATTTCAGAAGACTCTAGTTTTTGGAAGTTTGGCAACCCCTTTCAATACAAGTGTTATTCGCCAGTCCCTGCATTAGGCTACATCAACAGGAAACAAACCTTAGAGATAGAACGTAGAACTACTTTATTGTGTCAAGTTTCAAGAAGCTAGCACAAACCGTGTTTGATTTAGAGTTCTAGCTGCGTCTGTCAATATAGGAGAAAACAGAGTGAAACCTAGAAATTCAAACTGTTACTGCAAACGAATGCATCAACCTAGGAGAACGAAACTTGGGCATCCAACTTTGATCGGTGTACTGCTCATTACTTGAAAGTATCATTAAGGTCGGAAAAAAAATATGTGTTGAGATTTCAGGAGACTCTAGTTTTTTGGCAGCCTAACAACGCCTTTCATTGAAAGTGTTATTCGCCAGTCTGTGCTGAAGGCTACATCAAGAGGAAACAAACCTTAGGGATAGAATGTAGAACTACTTTATTGTGTCAAGTTTCAAGAAGCTAGCCCAAACCGTGTATGATTTAGAGTTTGAACTACATTTGTCAATATAGGAGAAAACAGAGTGAAACCTAAAAATTCAAACTGTTCCTGCAAACGAATGCTTCAACGTAGGAGAATGAAACTTGAGCATCCAAGTGGGATTGGTGTACTGATCATTACTCGAAAGTATCATGAAGATTGGAAAAAAAAATATATGTTGAGATATCAGAAGACTCTAGTTTTGGGAAGTTTGGCAACCCCTTTCAATAAAAGTGTTATTCGCCAGTCCCTGCATTAGGCTACATCAAGAGGAAACAAACCTTAGAGATACAACGTAGAACTACAGTATTTTTTCAAGTTTCAAGAAGCTAGCACAAACCGTGTTTGATTTAGAGTTCTAGGTGCATCTGTCAATATAGGAGAAAACAGAGTGAAACCTAGAAATTCAAACTGTTACTGCAAACGAATGCATCAACCTAGGAGAACGAAACTTGGGCATCCAAGTTTGATTGGTGTACTACTCATTACTTGAAAGTATCATGAAGGTCGGAAAAAAATATGTGTTGAGATTTCAGGAGACTCTAGTTTTTTGAAAGTTTGGCAACCCCTTTCAATATAAGTGTTATTCGCCAGTCCCTGCATTAGGCTACATCAAGAGGAAACAAACCTTAGAGATAGAACATAGAACTACTTTATTGTGTCAACTTTCAAGAAGCTAGCACAAACCGTGTTTGATTTAGAGTTCTAGCTGCATCTGTCAATATAGGAGAAAACAGAGTGAAACCTAGAAATTCAAACTGTTACTGCAAAAGAATGCATCAACCTAGGAGAACGAAACTTGAGCATCCAAGTTTGATTGGTGTACTGCTCATTACTTGAAAGTATCATGAAGGTCGGAAAAAAATATGTGTTGAGATTTCAGGAGACTCTAGTTTTTTGGCAGCCTAACAACGCCTTTCATTGAATGTGTTATTCGCAGTCTCTGCTTAAGGCTACATCAAGAGGAAACAAACCTTAGGGATAGAACGTAGAACTACTTTATTGTGTCATGTTTCAAGTAGCTAGCACAAACCGTGTTTGATTTAAAGTTCTAACTGCATCTGTCAATATAGGAGAAAACAGAGTGAAACCTAAAAATTCAAACTGTTCCTGCAAACGAATGCTTCAACCTAGAAGAACAAAATTTGGGCATCCAAGTGGGAATGGTGTACTGATCATTACTTGAATGTATCATGAAGATTGGATGAAAAAATATATGTTGAGATTTCAGGAGACTCTAGTTTTATGAAAGTTTGGCAACCCCTTTCAATATAAGTGTTATTCGCCAGTCCCTGCATTAGGCTACATCAAGAGGAAACAAACCTTAGAGATAGAACGTAGAACTACTTTATTGTGTCAAGTTTCAAGAAGCTAGCACAAAAAGTGTTTGATTTAGAGTTCTAGTTGCATCTGTCAATATAGGAGAAAACAGAGTGAAACCTAGAAATTCAAACTCTTACTGCAAAAGAATGCATCAACCTAGGAGAACGAAACTTGAGCATCCAAGTTTGATTGGTGTACTGCTCATTACTTGAAAGTATCATGAAGGTCGGAAAAAAATATGTGTTGAGATTTCAGGAGACTCTAGTTTTTTGGCAGCCTAACAACGCCTTTCATTGAATGTGTTATTCGCCAGTCTCTGCTTAAGGCTACATCAAGAGGAAACAAACCTTAGGGATAGAACGTAGAACTACTTTATTGTGTCATGTTTCAAGTAGCTAGCACAAACCGTGTTTGATTTAAAGTTCTAACTGCATCTGTCAATATAGGAGAAAACAGAGTGAAACCTAAAAATTCAAACTGTTCCTGCAAACGAATGCTTCAACCTAGAAGAACAAAACTTGGGCATCCAAGTGGGAATGGTGTACTGATCATTACTTGAATGTATCATGAAGATTGGATGAAAAAATATATGTTGAGATTTCAGGAGACTCTAGTTTTTTGAAAGTTTGGCAACCCCTTTCAATATAAGTGTTATTCGCCAGTCCCTGCATTAGGCTACATCAAGAGGAAACAAACCTTAGAGATAGAACGTAGAACTACTTTATTTTGTCAAGTTTCAAGAAGCTAGCACAAACCGTGTTTGATTTAGAGTTCTAGCTGCATCTGTCAATATAGGAGAAAACAGAGTGAAACCTAGAAATTCAAACTGTTACTGCAAACGAATGCATCAACCTAGGAGAACGAAACTTGGGCATTCAAGTTTGATTGGTGTACTGCTCATTACTTGAAAGTATCATTAAGGTCGGAAAAAAATATGTGTTGAGATTTCAGGAGACTCTAGTTTTTTGGCAGCCTAACAACGCCTTTCATTGAAAGTGTTATTCGCCAGTCTGTGCTGAAGGCTACATCAAGAGGAAACAAACCTTAGGGATAGAACGTAGAACTACTTTATTGTGTCATGTTTCAAGTAGCTAGCACAAACCGTGTTTGATTTAAAGTTCTAACTGCATCTGTCAATATAGGAGAAAACAGAGTGAAACCTAAAAATTCAAACTGTTCCTGCAAACGAATGCTTCAACCTAGAAGAACAAAACTTGGGCATCCAAGTGGGAATGGTGTACTGATCATTACTTGAATGTATCATGAAGATTGGATGAAAAAATATATGTTGAGATTTCAGGAGACTCTAGTTTTTTGAAAGTTTGGCAACCCCTTTCAATATATGTGTTATTCGCCAGTCCCTGCATTAGGCTACATCAAGAGGAAACAAACCTGAGAGATAGAACGTAGAACTACTTTATTGTGTCAAGTTTCAAGAAGCTAGCACAAACAGTGTTTGATTTAGAGTTCTAGTTGCATCTGTCAATATAGGAGAAAACAGAGTGAAACCTAGAAATTCAAACTCTTACTGCAAAAGAATGCATCAACCTAGGAGAACGAAACTTGAGCATCCAAGTTTGATTGGTGTACTGCTCATTACTTGAAAGTATCATGAAGGTCGGAAAAAAATATGTGTTGAGATTTCAGGAGACTCTAGTTTTTTGGCAGCCTAACAACGCCTTTCATTGAATGTGTTATTCGCCAGTCTCTGCTTAAGGCTACATCAAGAGGAAACAAACCTTAGGAATAGAACGTAGAACTACTTTATTGTGTCATGTTTCAAGTAGCTAGCACAAACCGTGTTTGATTTAAAGTTCTAACTGCATCTGTCAATATAGGAGAAAACAGAGTGAAACCTAAAAATTCAAACTGTTCCTGCAAACGAATGCTTCAACCTAGAAGAACAAAACTTGGGCATCCAAGTGGGAATGGTGTACTGATCATTACTTGAATGTATCATGAAGATTGGATGAAAAAATATATGTTGAGATTTCAGGAGACACTAGTTTTTTGAAAGTTTGGCAACCCCTTTCAATATAAGTGTTATTCGCCAGTCCCTGCATTAGGCTACATCAAGAGGAAACAAACCTTAGAGATAGAACGTAGAACTACTTTATTGTGTCAAGTTTCAAGAAGCTAGCACAAACCGTGTTTGATTTAGAGTTCGACCTGCATCTGTCAATATAGGACAAAACAGAGTGAAACCTAAAAATTCAAACTGTTCCTGCAAACGAATGCTTCAACCTAGGAGAACGACACTTGGGCATCCAATTTTAATTGGTGCACTGCTCATTACTTGAAAGTATCATGAAGGTCGGAAGAAAAAATATATGATGAGATTTCAGGAGACTGTAGTTTTTTGGCAGCCTAACAACGCCTTTCATTGAATGTGTTATTCGCCAGTCTCTGCTTAAGGCTACATCAAGAGGAAACAAACCTTAGGGATAGAACGTAGAACTACTTTATTGTGTCATGTTTCAAGTAGCTAGCACAAACCGTGTTTGATTTAAAGTTCTAACTGCATCTGTCAATATAGGAGAAAACAGAGTGAAACCTAAAAATTCAAACTGTTCCTGCAAACGAATGCTTCAACCTAGAAGAACAAAACTTGGGCATCCAAGTGAGAATGGTGTACTGATCATTACTTGAATGTATCATGAAGATTGGATGAAAAAATATATGTTGAGATTTCAGAAGACTCTAGTTTTTGGAAGTTTGGCAACCCCTTTCAATAAAAGTGTTATTCGCCAGTCCCTGCATTAGGCTACATCAAGAGGAAACAAACCTTAGAGATAGAACGTAGAACTACTTTATTGTGTCAAGTTTCAAGAAGCTAGCACAAACCGTGTTTGATTTAGAGTTCTAGCTGCATCTGTCAATATAGGAGAAAACAGAGTGAAACCTAGAAATTCAAACTGTTACTGCAAACGAATGCATCAACCTAGGAGAACGAAACTTGGGCATCCAACTTTGATCGGTGTACTGCTCATTACTTGAAAGTATCATTAAGGTCGGAAAAAAAATATGTGTTGAGATTTCAGGAGACTCTAGTTTTTTGGCAGCCTAACAACGCCTTTCATTGAAAGTGTTATTCGCCAGTCTGTGCTGAAGGCTACATCAAGAGGAAACAAACCTTAGGGATAGAATGTAGAACTACTTTATTGTGTCAAGTTTCAAGAAGCTAGCCCAAACCGTGTATGATTTAGAGTTTGAACTACATTTGTCAATATAGGAGAAAACAGAGTGAAACCTAAAAATTCAAACTGTTCCTGCAAACGAATGCTTCAACCTAGAAGAACAAAACTTGGGCATCCAAGTGGGAATGGTGTACTGATCATTACTTGAATGTATCATGAAGATTGGATGCAAAAATATATGTTGAGATTTCAGGAGACTCTAGTTTTTTGAAAGTTTTGCAACCCCTTTCAATATAAGTGTTATTCGCCAGTCCCTGCATTAGGCTACATCAAGAGGAAACAAACCTTAGAGATAGAACGTAGAACTACTTTATTGTGTCAAGTTTCAAGAAGCTAGCACAAACAGTGTTTGATTTAGAGTTCTAGTTGCATCTGTCAATATAGGAGAAAACAGAGTGAAACCTAGAAATTCAAACTCTTACTGCAAAAGAATGCATCAACCTAGGAGAACGAAACTTGAGCATCCAAGTTTGATTGGTGTACTGCTCATTACTTGAAAGTATCATGAAGGTCGGAAAAAAATATGTGTTGAGATTTCAGGAGACTCTAGTTTTTTGGCAGCCTAACAACGCCTTTCATTGAATGTGTTATTCGCCAGTCTCTGCTTAAGGCTACATCAAGAGGAAACAAACCTTAGGGATAGAACGTAGAACTACTTTATTGTGTCATGTTTCAAGTAGCTAGCACAAACCGTGTTTGATTTAAAGTTCTAACTGCATCTGTCAATATAGGAGAAAACAGAGTGAAACCTAAAAATTCAAACTGTTCCTGCAAACGAATGCTTCAACCTAGAAGAACAAAACTTGGGCATCCAAGTGGGAATGGTGTACTGATCATTACTTGAATGTATCATGAAGATTGGATGAAAAAATATATGTTGAGATTTCAGGAGACACTAGTTTTTTGAAAGTTTGGCAACCCCTTTCAATATAAGTGTTATTCCCCAGTCCCTGCATTAGGCTACATCAAGAGGAAACAAACCTTAGAGATAGAACGTAGAACTACTTTATTGTGTCAAGTTTCAAGAAGCTAGCACAAACCGTGTTTGATTTAGAGTTCTAGCTGCATCTGTCAATATAGGAGAAAACAGAGTGAAACCTAGAAATTCAAACTGTTACTGCAAACGAATGCATCAACCTAGGAGAACGAAACTTGGGCATCCAACTTTGATCGGTGTACTGCTCATTACTTGAAAGTATCATTAAGGTCGGAAAAAAAATATGTGTTGAGATTTCAGGAGACTCTAGTTTTTGGCAGCCTAACAACGCCTTTCATTGAAAGTGTTATTCGCCAGTCTGTGCTGAAGGCTACATCAAGAGGAAACAAACCTTAGGGATAGAATGTAGAACTACTTTATTGTGTCAAGTTTCAAGAAGCTAGCCCAAACCGTGTATGATTTAGAGTTTGAACTACATTTGTCAATATAGGAGAAAACAGAGTGAAACCTAAAAATTCAAACTGTTCCTGCAAACGAATGCTTCAACCTAGAAGAACAAAACTTGGGCATCCAAGTGGGAATGGTGTACTGATCATTACTTGAATGTATCATGAAGATTGGATGCAAAAATATATGTTGAGATTTCAGGAGACTCTAGTTTTTTGAAAGTTTGGCAACCCCTTTCAATATAAGTGTTATTCGCCAGTCCCTGCATTAGGCTACATCAAGAGGAAACAAACCTTAGAGATAGAACGTAGAACTACTTTATTGTGTCAAGTTTCAAGAAGCTAGCACAAACAGTGTTTGATTTAGAGTTCTAGTTGCATCTGTCAATATAGGAGAAAACAGAGTGAAACCTAGAAATTCAAACTCTTACTGCAAAAGAATGCATCAACCTAGGAGAACGAAACTTGAGCATCCAAGTTTGATTGGTGTACTGCTCATTACTTGAAAGTATCATGAAGGTCGGAAAAAAATATGTGTTGAGATTTCAGGAGACTCTAGTTTTTTGGCAGCCTAACAACGCCTTTCATTGAATGTGTTATTCGCCAGTCTCTGCTTAAGGCTACATCAAGAGGAAACAAACCTTAGGGATAGAACGTAGAACTACTTTATTGTGTCATGTTTCAAGTAGCTAGCACAAACCGTGTTTGATTTAAAGTTCTAACTGCATCTGTCAATATAGGAGAAAACAGAGTGAAACCTAAAAATTCAAACTGTTCCTGCAAACGAATGCTTCAACCTAGAAGAACAAAACTTGGGCATCCAAGTGGGAATGGTGTACTGATCATTACTTGAATGTATCATGAAGATTGGATGAAAAAATATATGTTGAGATTTCAGGAGACACTAGTTTTTTGAAAGTTTGGCAACCCCTTTCAATATAAGTGTTATTCGCCAGTCCCTGCATTAGGCTACATCAAGAGGAAACAAACCTTAGAGATAGAACGTAGAACTACTTTATTGTGTCAAGTTTCAAGAAGCTAGCACAAACCGTGTTTGATTTAGAGTTCTAGCTGCATCTGTCAATATAGGAGAAAACAGAGTGAAACCTAGAAATTCAAACTGTTACTGCAAACGAATGCATCAACCTAGGAGAACGAAACTTGGGCATCCAACTTTGATCGGTGTACTGCTCATTACTTGAAAGTATCATTAAGGTCGGAAAAAAAATATGTGTTGAGATTTCAGGAGACTCTAGTTTTTTGGCAGCCTAACAACGCCTTTCATTGAAAGTGTTATTCGCCAGTCTGTGCTGAAGGCTACATCAAGAGGAAACAAACCTTAGGGATAGAATGTAGAACTACTTTATTGTGTCAAGTTTCAAGAAGCTAGCCCAAACCGTGTATGATTTAGAGTTTGAACTACATTTGTCAATATAGGAGAAAACAGAGTGAAACCTAAAAATTCAAACTGTTCCTGCAAACGAATGCTTCAACGTAGGAGAATGAAACTTGAGCATCCAAGTGGGATTGGTGTACTGATCATTACTCGAAAGTATCATGAAGATTGGGAAAAAAAAATATATGTTGAGATATCAGAAGACTCTAGTTTTGGGAAGTTTGGCAACCCCTTTCAATAAAAGTGTTATTCGCCAGTCCCTGCATTAGGCTACATCAAGAGGAAACAAACCTTAGAGATACAACGTAGAACTACAGTATTTTTTCAAGTTTCAAGAAGCTAGCACAAACCGTGTTTGATTTAGAGTTCTAGCTGCATCTGTCAATATAGGAGAAAACAGAGTGAAACCTAGAAATTCAAACTGTTACTGCAAACGAATGCATCAACCTAGGAGAACGAAACTTGGGCATCCAAGTTTGATTGGTGTACTACTCATTACTTGAAAGTATCATGAAGGTCGGAAAAAAATATGTGTTGAGATTTCAGGAGACTCTAGTTTTTTGAAAGTTTGGCAACCCCTTTCAATATAAGTGTTATTCGCCAGTCCCTGCATTAGGCTACATCAAGAGGAAACAAACCTTAGAGATAGAACGTAGAACTACTTTATTTTGTCAAGTTTCAAGAAGCTAGCACAAACCGTGTTTGATTTAGAGTTCTAGCTGCATCTGTCAATATAGGAGAAAACAGAGTGAAACCTAGAAATTCAAACTGTTACTGCAAACGAATGCATCAACCTAGGAGAACGAAACTTGGGCATTCAAGTTTGATTGGTGTACTGCTCATTACTTGAAAGTATCATTAAGGTCGGAAAAAAATATGTGTTGAGATTTCAGGAGACTCTAGTTTTTTGGCAGCCTAACAACGCCTTTCATTGAAAGTGTTATTCGCCAGTCTGTGCTGAAGGCTACATCAAGAGGAAACAAACCTTAGGGATAGAACGTAGAACTACTTTATTGTGTCATGTTTCAAGTAGCTAGCACAAACCGTGTTTGATTTAAAGTTCTAACTGCATCTGTCAATATAGGAGAAAACAGAGTGAAACCTAAAAATTCAAACTGTTCCTGCAAACGAATGCTTCAACCTAGAAGAACAAAACTTGGGCATCCAAGTGGGAATGGTGTACTGATCATTACTTGAATGTATCATGAAGATTGGATGAAAAAATATATGTTGAGATTTCAGGAGACTCTAGTTTTTTGAAAGTTTGGCAACCCCTTTCAATATAAGTGTTATTCGCCAGTCCCTGCATTAGGCTACATCAAGAGGAAACAAACCTGAGAGATAGAACGTAGAACTACTTTATTGTGTCAAGTTTCAAGAAGCTAGCACAAACAGTGTTTGATTTAGAGTTCTAGTTGCATCTGTCAATATAGGAGAAAACAGAGTGAAACCTAGAAATTCAAACTCTTACTGCAAAAGAATGCATCAACCTAGGAGAACGAAACTTGAGCATCCAAGTTTGATTGGTGTACTGCTCATTACTTGAAAGTATCATGAAGGTCGGAAAAAATATGTGTTGAGATTTCAGGAGACTCTAGTTTTTTGGCAGCCTAACAACGCCTTTCATTGAATGTGTTATTCGCCAGTCTCTGCTTAAGGCTACATCAAGAGGAAACAAACCTTAGGAATAGAACGTAGAACTACTTTATTGTGTCATGTTTCAAGTAGCTAGCACAAACCGTGTTTGATTTAAAGTTCTAACTGCATCTGTCAATATAGGAGAAAACAGAGTGAAACCTAAAAATTCAAACTGTTCCTGCAAACGAATGCTTCAACCTAGAAGAACAAAACTTGGGCATCCAAGTGGGAATGGTGTACTGATCATTACTTGAATGTATCATGAAGATTGGATGAAAAAATATATGTTGAGATTTCAGGAGACACTAGTTTTTTGAAAGTTTGGCAACCCCTTTCAATATAAGTGTTATTCGCCAGTCCCTGCATTAGGCTACATCAAGAGGAAACAAACCTTAGAGATAGAACGTAGAACTACTTTATTGTGTCAAGTTTCAAGAAGCTAGCACAAACCGTGTTTGATTTAGAGTTCGACCTGCATCTGTCAATATAGGACAAAACAGAGTGAAACCTAAAAATTCAAACTGTTCCTGCAAACGAATGCTTCAACCTAGGAGAACGACACTTGGGCATCCAATTTTAATTGGTGCACTGCTCATTACTTGAAAGTATCATGAAGGTCGGAAGAAAAAATATATGATGAGATTTCAGGAGACTGTAGTTTTTTGGCAGCCTAACAACGCCTTTCATTGAATGTGTTATTCGCCAGTCTCTGCTTAAGGCTACATCAAGAGGAAACAAACCTTAGGGATAGAACGTAGAACTACTTTATTGTGTCATGTTTCAAGTAGCTAGCACAAACCGTGTTTGATTTAAAGTTCTAACTGCATCTGTCAATATAGGAGAAAACAGAGTGAAACCTAAAATTCAAACTGTTCCTGCAAACGAATGCTTCAACCTAGAAGAACAAAACTTGGGCATCCAAGTGAGAATGGTGTACTGATCATTACTTGAATGTATCATGAAGATTGGATGAAAAAATATATGTTGAGATTTCAGAAGACTCTAGTTTTTGGAAGTTTGGCAACCCCTTTCAATAAAAGTGTTATTCGCCAGTCCCTGCATTAGGCTACATCAAGAGGAAACAAACCTTAGAGATAGAACGTAGAACTACTTTATTGTGTCAAGTTTCAAGAAGCTAGCACAAACCGTGTTTGATTTAGAGTTCTAGCTGCATCTGTCAATATAGGAGAAAACAGAGTGAAACCTAGAAATTCAAACTGTTACTGCAAACGAATGCATCAACCTAGGAGAACGAAACTTGGGCATCAACTTTGATCGGTGTACTGCTCATTACTTGAAAGTATCATTAAGGTCGGAAAAAAAATATGTGTTGAGATTTCAGGAGACTCTAGTTTTTTGGCAGCCTAACAACGCCTTTCATTGAAAGTGTTATTCGCCAGTCTGTGCTGAAGGCTACATCAAGAGGAAACAAACCTTAGGGATAGAATGTAGAACTACTTTATTGTGTCAAGTTTCAAGAAGCTAGCCCAAACCGTGTATGATTTAGAGTTTGAACTACATTTGTCAATATAGGAGAAAACAGAGTGAAACCTAAAAATTCAAACTGTTCCTGCAAACGAATGCTTCAACCTAGAAGAACAAAACTTGGGCATCCAAGTGGGAATGGTGTACTGATCATTACTTGAATGTATCATGAAGATTGGATGCAAAAATATATGTTGAGATTTCAGGAGACTCTAGTTTTTTGAAAGTTTTGCAACCCCTTTCAATATAAGTGTTATTCGCCAGTCCCTGCATTAGGCTACATCAAGAGGAAACAAACCTTAGAGATAGAACGTAGAACTACTTTATTGTGTCAAGTTTCAAGAAGCTAGCACAAACAGTGTTTGATTTAGAGTTCTAGTTGCATCTGTCAATATAGGAGAAAACAGAGTGAAACCTAGAAATTCAAACTCTTACTGCAAAAGAATGCATCAACCTAGGAGAACGAAACTTGAGCATCCAAGTTTGATTGGTGTACTGCTCATTACTTGAAAGTATCATGAAGGTCGGAAAAAAATATGTGTTGAGATTTCAGGAGACTCTAGTTTTTTGGCAGCCTAACAACGCCTTTCATTGAATGTGTTATTCGCCAGTCTCTGCTTAAGGCTACATCAAGAGGAAACAAACCTTAGGGATAGAACGTAGAACTACTTTATTGTGTCATGTTTTCAAGTAGCTAGCACAAACCGTGTTTGATTTAAAGTTCTAACTGCATCTGTCAATATAGGAGAAAACAGAGTGAAACCTAAAAATTCAAACTGTTCCTGCAAACGAATGCTTCAACCTAGAAGAACAAAACTTGGGCATCCAAGTGGGAATGGTGTACTGATCATTACTTGAATGTATCATGAAGATTGGATGAAAAAAATATATGTTGAGATTTCAGGAGACACTAGTTTTTTGAAAGTTTGGCAACCCCTTTCAATATAAGTGTTATTCCCCAGTCCCTGCATTAGGCTACATCAAGAGGAAACAAACCTTAGAGATAGAACGTAGAACTACTTTATTGTGTCAAGTTTCAAGAAGCTAGCACAAACCGTGTTTGATTTAGAGTTCTAGCTGCATCTGTCAATATAGGAGAAAACAGAGTGAAACCTAGAAATTCAAACTGTTACTGCAAACGAATGCATCAACCTAGGAGAACGAAACTTGGGCATCCAACTTTGATCGGTGTACTGCTCATTACTTGAAAGTATCATTAAGGTCGGAAAAAAAATATGTGTTGAGATTTCAGGAGACTCTAGTTTTTTGGCAGCCTAACAACGCCTTTCATTGAAAGTGTTATTCGCCAGTCTGTGCTGAAGGCTACATCAAGAGGAAACAAACCTTAGGGATAGAATGTAGAACTACTTTATTGTGTCAAGTTTCAAGAAGCTAGCCCAAACCGTGTATGATTTAGAGTTTGAACTACATTTGTCAATATAGGAGAAAACAGAGTGAAACCTAAAAATTCAAACTGTTCCTGCAAACGAATGCTTCAACCTAGAAGAACAAAACTTGGGCATCCAAGTGGGAATGGTGTACTGATCATTACTTGAATGTATCATGAAGATTGGATGCAAAAATATATGTTGAGATTTCAGGAGACTCTAGTTTTTTGAAAGTTTGGCAACCCCTTTCAATATAAGTGTTATTCGCCAGTCCCTGCATTAGGCTACATCAAGAGGAAACAAACCTTAGAGATAGAACGTAGAACTACTTTATTGTGTCAAGTTTCAAGAAGCTAGCACAAACAGTGTTTGATTTAGAGTTCTAGTTGCATCTGTCAATATAGGAGAAAACAGAGTGAAACCTAGAAATTCAAACTCTTACTGCAAAAGAATGCATCAACCTAGGAGAACGAAACTTGAGCATCCAAGTTTGATTGGTGTACTGCTCATTACTTGAAAGTATCATGAAGGTCGGAAAAAAATATGTGTTGAGATTTCAGGAGACTCTAGTTTTTTGGCAGCCTAACAACGCCTTTCATTGAATGTGTTATTCGCCAGTCTCTGCTTAAGGCTACATCAAGAGGAAACAAACCTTAGGGATAGAACGTAGAACTACTTTATTGTGTCATGTTTCAAGTAGCTAGCACAAACCGTGTTTGATTTAAAGTTCTAACTGCATCTGTCAATATAGGAGAAAACAGAGTGAAACCTAAAAATTCAAACTGTTCCTGCAAACGAATGCTTCAACCTAGAAGAACAAAACTTGGGCATCCAAGTGGGAATGGTGTACTGATCATTACTTGAATGTATCATGAAGATTGGATGAAAAAATATATGTTGAGATTTCAGGAGACACTAGTTTTTTGAAAGTTTGGCAACCCCTTTCAATATAAGTGTTATTCGCCAGTCCCTGCATTAGGCTACATCAAGAGGAAACAAACCTTAGAGATAGAACGTAGAACTACTTTATTGTGTCAAGTTTCAAGAAGCTAGCACAAACCGTGTTTGATTTAGAGTTCTAGCTGCATCTGTCAATATAGGAGAAAACAGAGTGAAACCTAGAAATTCAAACTGTTACTGCAAACGAATGCATCAACCTAGGAGAACGAAACTTGGGCATCCAACTTTGATCGGTGTACTGCTCATTACTTGAAAGTATCATTAAGGTCGGAAAAAAAATATGTGTTGAGATTTCAGGAGACTCTAGTTTTTTGGCAGCCTAACAACGCCTTTCATTGAAAGTGTTATTCGCCAGTCTGTGCTGAAGGCTACATCAAGAGGAAACAAACCTTAGGGATAGAATGTAGAACTACTTTATTGTGTCAAGTTTCAAGAAGCTAGCCCAAACCGTGTATGATTTAGAGTTTGAACTACATTTGTCAATATAGGAGAAAACAGAGTGAAACCTAAAAATTCAAACTGTTCCTGCAAACGAATGCTTCAACGTAGGAGAATGAAACTTGAGCATCCAAGTGGGATTGGTGTACTGATCATTACTCGAAAGTATCATGAAGATTGGAAAAAAAAATATATGTTGAGATATCAGAAGACTCTAGTTTTGGGAAGTTTGGCAACCCCTTTCAATAAAAGTGTTATTCGCCAGTCCCTGCATTAGGCTACATCAAGAGGAAACAAACCTTAGAGATACAACGTAGAACTACAGTATTTTTTCAAGTTTCAAGAAGCTAGCACAAACCGTGTTTGATTTAGAGTTCTAGCTGCATCTGTCAATATAGGAGAAAACAGAGTGAAACCTAGAAATTCAAACTGTTACTGCAAACGAATGCATCAACCTAGGAGAACGAAACTTGGGCATCCAAGTTTGATTGGTGTACTACTCATTACTTGAAAGTATCATGAAGGTCGGAAAAAAATATGTGTTGAGATTTCAGGAGACTCTAGTTTTTTGAAAGTTTGGCAACCCCTTTCAATATAAGTGTTATTCGCCAGTCCCTGCATTAGGCTACATCAAGAGGAAACAAACCTTAGAGATAGAACGTAGAACTACTTTATTTTGTCAAGTTTCAAGAAGCTAGCACAAACCGTGTTTGATTTAGAGTTCTAGCTGCATCTGTCAATATAGGAGAAAACAGAGTGAAACCTAGAAATTCAAACTGTTACTGCAAACGAATGCATCAACCTAGGAGAACGAAACTTGGGCATTCAAGTTTGATTGGTGTACTGCTCATTACTTGAAAGTATCATTAAGGTCGGAAAAAAATATGTGTTGAGATTTCAGGAGACTCTAGTTTTTTGGCAGCCTAACAACGCCTTTCATTGAAAGTGTTATTCGCCAGTCTGTGCTGAAGGCTACATCAAGAGGAAACAAACCTTAGGGATAGAACGTAGAACTACTTTATTGTGTCATGTTTCAAGTAGCTAGCACAAACCGTGTTTGATTTAAAGTTCTAACTGCATCTGTCAATATAGGAGAAAACAGAGTGAAACCTAAAAATTCAAACTGTTCCTGCAAACGAATGCTTCAACCTAGAAGAACAAAACTTGGGCATCCAAGTGGGAATGGTGTACTGATCATTACTTGAATGTATCATGAAGATTGGATGAAAAAATATATGTTGAGATTTCAGGAGACTCTAGTTTTTTGAAAGTTTGGCAACCCCTTTCAATATAAGTGTTATTCGCCAGTCCCTGCATTAGGCTACATCAAGAGGAAACAAACCTTAGAGATAGAACGTAGAACTACTTTATTGTGTCAAGTTTCAAGAAGCTAGCACAAACAGTGTTTGATTTAGAGTTCTAGTTGCATCTGTCAATATAGGAGAAAACAGACTGAAACCTAGAAATTCAAACTCTTACTGCAAAAGAATGCATCAACCTAGGAGAACGAAACTTGAGCATCCAAGTTTGATTGGTGTACTGCTCATTACTTGAAAGTATCATGAAGGTCGGAAAAAAATATGTGTTGAGATTTCAGGAGACTCTAGTTTTTTGGCAGCCTAACAACGCCTTTCATTGAATGTGTTATTCGCCAGTCTCTGCTTAAGGCTACATCAAGAGGAAACAAACCTTAGGGATAGAACGTAGAACTACTTTATTGTGTCATGTTTCAAGTAGCTAGCACAAACCGTGTTTGATTTAAAGTTCTAACTGCATCTGTCAATATAGGAGAAAACAGAGTGAAACCTAAAAATTCAAACTGTTCCTGCAAACGAATGCTTCAACCTAGAAGAACAAAACTTGGGCATCCAAGTGGGAATGGTGTACTGATCATTACTTGAATGTATCATGAAGATTGGATGAAAAAATATATGTTGAGATTTCAGGAGACACTAGTTTTTTGAAAGTTTGGCAACCCCTTTCAATATAAGTGTTATTCGCCAGTCCCTGCATTAGGCTACATCAAGAGGAAACAAACCTTAGAGATAGAACGTAGAACTACTTTATTGTGTCAAGTTTCAAGAAGCTAGCACAAACCGTGTTTGATTTAGAGTTCGACCTGCATCTGTCAATATAGGACAAAACAGAGTGAAACCTAAAAATTCAAACTGTTCCTGCAAACGAATGCTTCAACCTAGGAGAACGAAACTTGGGCATCCAATTTTAATTGGTGCACTGCTCATTACTTGAAAGTATCATGAAGGTCGGAAGAAAAAATATATGATGAGATTTCAGGAGACTGTAGTTTTTTGGCAGCCTAACAACGCCTTTCATTGAATGTGTTATTCGCCAGTCTCTGCTTAAGGCTACATCAAGAGGAAACAAACCTTAGGGATAGAACGTAGAACTACTTTATTGTGTCATGTTTCAAGTAGCTAGCACAAACCGTGTTTGATTTAAAGTTCTAACTGCATCTGTCAATATAGGAGAAAACAGAGTGAAACCTAAAAATTCAAACTGTTCCTGCAAACGAATGCTTCAACCTAGAAGAACAAAACTTGGGCATCCAAGTGAGAATGGTGTACTGATCATTACTTGAATGTATCATGAAGATTGGATGAAAAAATATATGTTGAGATTTCAGAAGACTCTAGTTTTTGGAAGTTTGGCAACCCCTTTCAATAAAAGTGTTATTCGCCAGTCCCTGCATTAGGCTACATCAAGAGGAAACAAACCTTAGAGATAGAACGTAGAACTACTTTATTGTGTCAAGTTTCAAGAAGCTAGCACAAACCGTGTTTGATTTAGAGTTCTAGCTGCATCTGTCAATATAGGAGAAAACAGAGTGAAACCTAGAAATTCAAACTGTTACTGCAAACGAATGCATCAACCTAGGAGAACGAAACTTGGGCATCCAACTTTGATCGGTGTACTGCTCATTACTTGAAAGTATCATTAAGGTCGGAAAAAAAATATGTGTTGAGATTTCAGGAGACTCTAGTTTTTTGGCAGCCTAACAACGCCTTTCATTGAAAGTGTTATTCGCCAGTCTGTGCTGAAGGCTACATCAAGAGGAAACAAACATTAGGGATAGAATGTAGAACTACTTTATTGTGTCAAGTTTCAAGAAGCTAGCCCAAACCGTGTATGATTTAGAGTTTGAACTACATTTGTCAATATAGGAGAAAACAGAGTGAAACCTAAAAATTCAAACTGTTCCTGCAAACGAATGCTTCAACCTAGAAGAACAAAACTTGGGCATCCAAGTGGGAATGGTGTACTGATCATTACTTGAATGTATCATGAAGATTGGATGAAAAAATATATGTTGAGATTTCAGGAGACTCTAGTTTTTTGAAAGTTTGGCAACCCCTTTCAATATAAGTGTTATTCGCCAGTCCCTGCATTAGGCTACATCAAGAGGAAACAAACCTTAGAGATAGAACGTAGAACTACTTTATTGTGTCAAGTTTCAAGAAGCTAGCACAAACAGTGTTTGATTTAGAGTTCTAGTTGCATCTGTCAATATAGGAGAAAACAGAGTGAAACCTAGAAATTCAAACTCTTACTGCAAAAGAATGCATCAACCTAGGAGAACGAAACTTGAGCATCCAAGTTTGATTGGTGTACTGCTCATTACTTGAAAGTATCATGAAGGTCGGAAAAAAATATGTGTTGAGATTTCAGGAGACTCTAGTTTTTTGGCAGCCTAACAACGCCTTTCATTGAATGTGTTATTCGCCAGTCTCTGCTTAAGGCTACATCAAGAGGAAACAAACCTTAGGGATAGAACGTAGAACTACTTTATTGTGTCATGTTTCAAGTAGCTAGCACAAACCGTGTTTGATTTAAAGTTCTAACTGCATCTGTCAATATAGGAGAAAACAGAGTGAAACCTAAAAATTCAAACTGTTCCTGCAAACGAATGCTTCAACCTAGAAGAACAAAACTTGGGCATCCAAGTGGGAATGGTGTACTGATCATTACTTGAATGTATCATGAAGATTGGATGAAAAAATATATGTTGAGATTTCAGGAGACACTAGTTTTTTGAAAGTTTGGCAACCCCTTTCAATATAAGTGTTATTCGCCAGTCCCTGCATTAGGCTACATCAAGAGGAAACAAACCTTAGAGATAGAACGTAGAACTACTTTATTGTGTCAAGTTTCAAGAAGCTAGCACAAACCGTGTTTGATTTAGAGTTCTAGCTGCATCTGTCAATATATGAGAAAACAGAGTGAAACCTAGAAATTCAAACTGTTACTGCAAACGTATGCATCAACCTAGGAGAACGAAACTTGGGCATCCAACTTTGATCGGTGTACTGCTCATTACTTGAAAGTATCATTAAGGTCGGAAAAAAAATATGTGTTGAGATTTCAGGAGACTCTAGTTTTTTGGCAGCCTAACAACGCCTTTCATTGAAAGTGTTATTCGCCAGTCTGTGCTGAAGGCTACATCAAGAGGAAACAAACCTTAGGGATAGAATGTAGAACTACTTTATTGTGTCAAGTTTCAAGAAGCTAGCCCAAACCGTGTATGATTTAGAGTTTGAACTACATTTGTCAATATAGGGGAAAACAGAGTGAAACCTAAAAATTCAAACTGTTCCTGCAAACGAATGCTTCAACGTAGGAGAATGAAACTTGAGCATCCAAGTGGGATTGGTGTACTGATCATTACTCGAAAGTATCATGAAGATTGGAAAAAAAAATATATGTTGAGATATCAGAAGACTCTAGTTTTGGGAAGTTTGGCAACCCCTTTCAATAAAAGTGTTATTCGCCAGTCCCTGCATTAGGCTACATCAAGAGGAAACAAACCTTAGATATACAACGTAGAACTACAGTATTTTTTCAAGTTTCAAGAAGCTAGCACAAACCGTGTTTGATTTAGAGTTCTAGCTGCATCTGTCAATATAGGAGAAAACAGAGTGAAACCTAGAAATTCAAACTGTTACTGCAAACGAATGCATCAACCTAGGAGAACGAAACTTGGGCATCCAAGTTTGATTGGTGTACTACTCATTGCTTGAAAGTATCATGAAGGTCGGAAAAAAATATGTGTTGAGATTTCAGGAGACTCTAGTTTTTTGAAAGTTTGGCAACCCCTTTCAATATAAGTGTTATTCGCCAGTCCCTGCATTAGGCTACATCAAGAGGAAACAAACCTTAGAGATAGAACGTAGAACTACTTTATTTTGTCAAGTTTCAAGAAGCTAGCACAAACCGTGTTTGATTTAGAGTTCTAGCTGCATCTGTCAATATAGGAGAAAACAGAGTGAAACCTAGAAATTCAAACTGTTACTGCAAACGAATGCATCAACCTAGGAGAACGAAACTTGGGCATTCTAGTTTGATTGGTGTACTGCTCATTACTTGAAAGTATCATTAAGGTCGGAAAAAAATATGTGTTGAGATTTCAGGAGACTCTAGTTTTTTGGCAGCCTAACAACGCCTTTCATTGAAAGTGTTATTCGCCAGTCTGTGCTGAAGGCTACATCAAGAGGAAACAAACCTTAGGGATAGAACGTAGAACTACTTTATTGTGTCATGTTTCAAGTAGCTAGCACAAACCGTGTTTGATTTAAAGTTCTAACTGCATCTGTCAATATAGGAGAAAACAGAGTGAAACCTAAAAATTCAAACTGTTCCTGCAAACGAATGCTTCAACCTAGAAGAACAAAACTTGGGCATCCAAGTGGGAATGGTGTACTGATCATTACTTGAATGTATCATGAAGATTGGATGAAAAAATATATGTTGAGATTTCAGGAGACTCTAGTTTTTTGAAAGTTTGGCAACCCCTTTCAATATAAGTGTTATTCGCCAGTCCCTGCATTAGGCTACATCAAGAGGAAACAAACCTTAGAGATAGAACGTAGAACTACTTTATTGTGTCAAGTTTCAAGAAGCTAGCACAAACAGTGTTTGATTTAGAGTTCTAGTTGCATCTGTCAATATAGGAGAAAACAGAGTGAAACCTAGAAATTCAAACTCTTACTGCAAAAGAATGCATCAACCTAGGAGAACGAAACTTGAGCATCCAAGTTTGATTGGTGTACTGCTCATTACTTGAAAGTATCATGAAGGTCGGAAAAAAATATGTGTTGAGATTTCAGGAGACTCTAGTTTTTTGGCAGCCTAACAACGCCTTTCATTGAATGTGTTATTCGCCAGTCTCTGCTTAAGGCTACATCAAGAGGAAACAAACCTTAGGGATAGAACGTAGAACTACTTTATTGTGTCATGTTTCAAGTAGCTAGCACAAACCGTGTTTGATTTAAAGTTCTAACTGCATCTGTCAATATAGGAGAAAACAGAGTGAAACCTAAAAATTCAAACTGTTCCTGCAAACGAATGCTTCAACCTAGAAGAACAAAACTTGGGCATCCAAGTGGGAATGGTGTACTGATCATTACTTGAATGTATCATGAAGATTGGATGAAAAAATATATGTTGAGATTTCAGGAGACACTAGTTTTTTGAAAGTTTGGCAACCCCTTTCAATATAAGTGTTATTCGCCAGTCCCTGCATTAGGCTACATCAAGAGGAAACAAACCTTAGAGATAGAACGTAGAACTACTTTATTGTGTCAAGTTTCAAGAAGCTAGCACAAACCGTGTTTGATTTAGAGTTCGACCTGCATCTGTCAATATAGGACAAAACAGAGTGAAACCTAAAAATTCAAACTGTTCCTGCAAACGAATGCTTCAACCTAGGAGAACGAAACTTGGGCATCCAATTTTAATTGGTGCACTGCTCATTACTTGAAAGTATCATGAAGGTCGGAAGAAAAAATATATGATGAGATTTCAGGAGACTGTAGTTTTTTGGCAGCCTAACAACGCCTTTCATTGAATGTGTTATTCGCCAGTCTCTGCTTAAGGCTACATCAAGAGGAAACAAACCTTAGGGATAGAACGTAGAACTACTTTATTGTGTCATGTTTCAAGTAGCTAGCACAAACCGTGTTTGATTTAAAGTTCTAACTGCATCTGTCAATATAGGAGAAAACAGAGTGAAACCTAAAAATTCAAACTGTTCCTGCAAACGAATGCTTCAACCTAGAAGAACAAAACTTGGGCATCCAAGTGAGAATGGTGTACTGATCATTACTTGAATGTATCATGAAGATTGGATGAAAAAATATATGTTGAGATTTCAGAAGACTCTAGTTTTTGGAAGTTTGGCAACCCCTTTCAATACAAGTGTTATTCGCCAGTCCCTGCATTAGGCTACATCAAGAGGAAACAAACCTTAGAGATAGAACGTAGAACTACTTTATTGTGTCAAGTTTCAAGAAGCTAGCACAAACCGTGTTTGATTTAGAGTTCTAGCTGCATCTGTCAATATAGGAGAAAACAGAGTGAAACCTAGAAATTCAAACTGTTACTGCAAACGAATGCATCAACCTAGGAGAACGAAACTTGGGCATCCAACTTTGATCGGTGTACTGCTCATTACTTGAAAGTATCATTAAGGTCGGAAAAAAAATATGTGTTGAGATTTCAGGAGACTCTAGTTTTTTGGCAGCCTAACAACGCCTTTCATTGAAAGTGTTATTCGCCAGTCTGTGCTGAAGGCTACATCAAGAGGAAACAAACCTTAGGGATAGAATGTAGAACTACTTTATTGTGTCAAGTTTCAAGAAGCTAGCCCAAACCGTGTATGATTTAGAGTTTGAACTACATTTGTCAACATAGGAGAAAACAGAGTGAAACCTAAAAATTCAAACTGTTCCTGCAAACGAATGCTTCAACGTAGGAGAATGAAACTTGAGCATCCAAGTGGGATTGGTGTACTGATCATTACTCGAAAGTATCATGAAGATTGGAAAAAAAAATATATGTTGAGATATCAGAAGACTCTAGTTTTGGGAAGTTTGGCAACCCCTTTCAATAAAAGTGTTATTCGCCAGTCCCTGCATTAGGCTACATCAAGAGGAAACAAACCTTAGAGATACAACGTAGAACTACAGTATTTTTTCAAGTTTCAAGAAGCTAGCACAAACCGTGTTTGATTTAGAGTTCTAGCTGCATCTGTCAATATAGGAGAAAACAGAGTGAAACCTAGAAATTCAAACTGTTACTGCAAACGAATGCATCAACCTAGGAGAACGAAACTTGGGCATCCAAGTTTGATTGGTGTACTACTCATTGCTTGAAAGTATCATGAAGGTCGGAAAAAAATATGTGTTGAGATTTCAGGAGACTCTAGTTTTTTGAAAGTTTGGCAACCCCTTTCAATATAAGTGTTATTCGCCAGTCCCTGCATTAGGCTACATCAAGAGGAAACAAACCTTAGAGATAGAACGTAGAACTACTTTATTTTGTCAAGTTTCAAGAAGCTAGCACAAACCGTGTTTGATTTAGAGTTCTAGCTGCATCTGTCAATATAGGAGAAAACAGAGTGAAACCTAGAAATTCAAACTGTTACTGCAAACGAATGCATCAACCTAGGAGAACGAAACTTGGGCATTCTAGTTTGATTGGTGTACTGCTCATTACTTGAAAGTATCATTAAGGTCGGAAAAAAATATGTGTTGACATTTCAGGAGACTCTAGTTTTTTGGCAGCCTAACAACGCCTTTCATTGAAAGTGTTATTTGCCAGTCTGTGCTGAAGGCTACATCAAGAGGAAACAAACCTTAGGGATAGAACGTAGAACTACTTTATTGTGTCATGTTTCAAGTAGCTAGCACAAACCGTGTTTGATTTAAAGTTCTAACTGCATCTGTCAATATAGGAGAAAACAGAGTGAAACCTAAAAATTCAAACTGTTCCTGCAAACGAATGCTTCAACCTAGAAGAACAAAACTTGGGCATCCAAGTGGGAATGGTGTACTGATCATTACTTGAATGTATCATGAAGATTGGATGAAAAAATATATGTTGAGATTTCAGGAGACTCTAGTTTTTTGAAAGTTTGGCAACCCCTTTCAATATAAGTGTTATTCGCCAGTCCCTGCATTAGGCTACATCAAGAGGAAACAAACCTTAGAGATAGAACGTAGAACTACTTTATTGTGTCAAGTTTCAAGAAGCTAGCACAAACAGTGTTTGATTTAGAGTTCTAGTTGCATCTGTCAATATAGGAGAAAACAGAGTGAAACCTAGAAATTCAAACTCTTACTGCAAAAGAATGCATCAACCTAGGAGAACGAAACTTGAGCATCCAAGTTTGATTGGTGTACTGCTCATTACTTGAAAGTATCATGAAGGTCGGAGAAAAATATGTGTTGAGATTTCAGGAGACTCTAGTTTTTTGGCAGCCTAACAACGCCTTTCATTGAATGTGTTATTCGCCAGTCTCTGCTTAAGGCTACATCAAGAGGAAACAAACCTTAGGGATAGAACGTAGAACTACTTTATTGTGTCATGTTTCAAGTAGCTAGCACAAACCGTGTTTGATTTAAAGTTCTAACTGCATCTGTCAATATAGGAGAAAACAGAGTGAAACCTAAAAATTCAAACTGTTCCTGCAAACGAATGCTTCAACCTAGAAGAACAAAACTTGGGCATCCAAGTGGGAATGGTGTACTGATCATTACTTGAATGTATCATGAAGATTGGATGAAAAAATATATGTTGAGATTTCAGGAGACACTAGTTTTTTGAAAGTTTGGCAACCCTTTCAATATAAGTGTTATTCGCCAGTCCCTGCATTAGGCTACATCAAGAGGAAACAAACCTTAGAGATAGAACGTAGAACTACTTTATTGTGTCAAGTTTCAAGAAGCTAGCACAAACGTGTTTGATTTAGAGTTCGACCTGCATCTGTCAATATAGGACAAAACAGAGTGAAACCTAAAAATTCAAACTGTTCCTGCAAACGAATGCTTCAACCTAGGAGAACGAAACTTGGGCATCCAATTTTAATTGGTGCACTGCTCATTAATTGAAAGTATCATGAAGGTCGGAAGAAAAAATATATGATGAGATTTCAGGAGACTGTAGTTTTTTGGCAGCCTAACAACGCCTTTCATTGAATGTGTTATTCGCCAGTCTCTGCTTAAGGCTACATCAAGAGGAAACAAACCTTAGGGATAGAACGTAGAACTACTTTATTGTGTCATGTTTCAAGTAGCTAGCACAAACCGTGTTTGATTTAAAGTTCTAACTGCATCTGTCAATATAGGAGAAAACAGAGTGAAACCTAAAAATTCAAACTGTTCCTGCAAACGAATGCTTCAACCTAGAAGAACAAAACTTGGGCATCCAAGTGAGAATGGTGTACTGATCATTACTTGAATGTATCATGAAGATTGGATGAAAAAATATATGTTGAGATTTCAGAAGACTCTAGTTTTTGGAAGTTTGGCAACCCCTTTCAATACAAGTGTTATTCGCCAGTCCCTGCATTAGGCTACATCAAGAGGAAACAAACCTTAGAGATAGAACGTAGAACTACTTTATTGTGTCAAGTTTCAAGAAGCTAGCACAAACCGTGTTTGATTTAGAGTTCTAGCTGCATCTGTCAATATAGGAGAAAACAGAGTGAAACCTAGAAATTCAAACTGTTACTGCAAACGAATGCATCAACCTAGGAGAACGAAACTTGGGCATCCAACTTTGATCGGTGTACTGCTCATTACTTGAAAGTATCATTAAGGTCGGAAAAAAAATATGTGTTGAGATTTCAGGAGACTCTAGTTTTTTGGCAGCCTAACAACGCCTTTCATTGAAAGTGTTATTCGCCAGTCTGTGCTGAAGGCTACATCAAGAGGAAACAAACCTTAGGGATAGAATGTAGAACTACTTTATTGTGTCAAGTTTCAAGAAGCTAGCCCAAACCGTGTATGATTTAGAGTTTGAACTACATTTGTCAACATAGGAGAAAACAGAGTGAAACCTAAAAATTCAAACTGTTCCTGCAAACGAATGCTTCAACGTAGGAGAATGAAACTTGAGCATCCAAGTGGGATTGGTGTACTGATCATTACTCGAAAGTATCATGAAGATTGGAAAAAAAATATATGTTGAGATATCAGAAGACTCTAGTTTTGGGAAGTTTGGCAACCCCTTTCAATAAAAGTGTTATTCGCCAGTCCCTGCATTAGGCTACATCAAGAGGAAACAAACCTTAGAGATACAACGTAGAACTACAGTATTTTTTCAAGTTTCAAGAAGCTAGCACAAACCGTGTTTGATTTAGAGTTCTAGCTGCATCTGTCAATATAGGAGAAAACAGAGTGAAACCTAGAAATTCAAACTGTTACTGCAAACGAATGCATCAACCTAGGAGAACGAAACTTGGGCATCCAAGTTTGATTGGTGTACTGATCATTACTTGAATGTATCATGAAGATTGGATGAAAAAATATATGTTGAGATTTCAGGAGACTCTAGTTTTTTGAAAGTTTGGCAACCCCTTTCAATATAAGTGTTATTCGCCAGTCCCTGCATTAGGCTACATCAAGAGGAAACAAACCTTAGAGATAGAACGTAGAACTACTTTATTGTGTCAAGTTTCAAGAAGCTAGCACAAAAAGTGTTTGATTTAGAGTTCTAGTTGCATCTGTCAATATAGGAGAAAACAGAGTGAAACCTAGAAATTCAAACTCTTACTGCAAAAGAATGCATCAACCTAGGAGAACGAAACTTGAGCATCCAAGTTTGATTGGTGTACTGCTCATTACTTGAAAGTATCATGAAGGTCGGAAAAAAATATGTGTTGAGATTTCAGGAGACTCTAGTTTTTTGGTAGCCTAACAACGCCTTTCATTGAATGTGTTATTCGCCAGTCTCTTCTTAAGGCTACATCAAGAGGAAACAAACCTTAGGGATAGAACGTAGAACTACTTTATTGTGTCATGTTTCAAGTAGCTAGCACAAACCGTGTTTGATTTAAAGTTCTAACTGCATCTGTCAATATAGGAGAAAACAGAGTGAAACCTAAAAATTCAAACTGTTCCTGCAAACGAATGCTTCAACCTAGAAGAACAAAACTTGGGCATCCAAGTGAGAATGGTGTACTGATCATTACTTGAATGTATCATGAAGATTGGATGAAAAAATATATGTTGAGATTTCAGAAGACTCTAGTTTTTGGAAGTTTGGCAACCCCTTTCAATACAAGTGTTATTCGCCAGTCCCTGCTTTAGGCTACATCAAGATTAAACAAACCTTAGAGATAGAACATAGAACTACTTTATTGTGTCAACTTTCAAGAAGCTAGCACAAACCGTGTTTGATTTAGAGTTCTAGCTGCATCTGTCAATATAGGAGAAAACAGAGTGAAACCTAGAAATTCAAACTGTTACTGCAAACGAATGCATCAACCTAGGAGAACGAAACTTGGGCATCCAAGTTTGATTGGTGTACTACTCATTACTTGAAAGTATCATTAAGGTCGGAAAAAAAATATGTGTTGAGATTTCAGGAGACTCTTGTTTTTTGGCAGCCTAACAACGCCTTTCATTGAAAGTGTTATTCGCCAGTCTGTGCTGAAGGCTACATCAAGAGGAAACAAACCTTAGGGATAGAATGTAGAACTACTTTATTGTGTCAAGTTTCAAGAAGCTAGCCCAAACCGTGTATGATTTAGAGTTTGAACTACATTTGTCAATATAGGAGAAAACAGAGTGAAACCTAAAAATTCAAACTGTTCCTGCAAACGAATGCTTCAACGTAGGAGAATGAAACTTGAGCATCCAAGTGGGATTGGTGTACTGATCATTACTCGAAAGTATCATGAAGATTGGAAAAAAAAATATATGTTGAGATATCAGAAGACTCTAGTTTTGGGAAGTTTGGCAACCCCTTTCAATAAAAGTGTTATTCGCCAGTCCCTGCATTAGGCTACATCAAGAGGAAACAAACCTTAGAGATACAACGTAGAACTACAGTATTTTTTCAAGTTTCAGGAAGCTAGCACAAACCGTGTTTGATTTAGAGTGCTAGCTGCATCTGTCAATATAGGAGAAAACAGAGTGAAACCTAGAAATTCAAACTGTTACTGCAAACGAATGCATCAACTTAGGAGAACGAAACTTGGGCATCCAAGTTTGATTGGTGTACTACTCATTACTTGAAAGTATCATTAAGGTCGGAAAAAAAATATGTGTTGAGATTTCAGGAGACTCTAGTTTTTTGGCAGCCTAACAACGCCTTTCATTGAATGTGTTATTCGCCAGTCTCTGCTTAAGGCTACATCAAGAGGAAACAAACCTTAGGGATAGAACGTAGAACTACTTTATTGTGTCATGTTTCAAGTAGCTAGCACAAACCGTGTTTGATTTAAAGTTCTAACTGCATCTGTCAATATAGGAGAAAACAGAGTGAAACCTAAAAATTCAAACTGTTCCTGCAAACGAATGCTTCAACCTAGAAGAACAAAACTTGGGCATCCAAGTGGGAATGGTGTACTGATCATTACTTGAATGTATCATGAAGATTGGATGAAAAAATATATGTTGAGATTTCAGGAGACTCTAGTTTTTTGAAAGTTTGGCAACCCCTTTCAATATAAGTGTTATTCGCCAGTCCCTGCATTAGGCTACATCAAGAGGAAACAAACCTTAGAGATAGAACGTAGAAC